>NW_023596882.1:162881-189659 GCF_011947565.3 Pollicipes pollicipes
GCTTGGCATTATCGTTGAACACGTCTGTGGCTTGCTTCAGTAGACCGTTCCGTCATGTACATAACTCAACTTGGACAGTAAATTGGAATTCGGCTTATGAAACGTCCCTCCCGAACGTGCATCATGACGGTGATGGGTGACCCGGGCCTCTCTGTCCAGACCAGGAGCACCGGTGACTGTCTCCACCCGCATGACGGCCCCACTGGACAGTCACGCTATCCGTGCTTGGATTAATGGAGCGTCGTAGCCTGATTTGAGCCGGAAGCAATCGACAGACAACTGTCGAAATGGTGAGCAAGTCTTGACCTGTACCTGGCTAACGTGATACGCAAAATGGTGAGCAAGCCCTGACCTGTATCTGACTAACTTGATACGCAAAAATAGAGGCGAAGGGGGGGGGGGAGTATTGTACTATGTACCACTTCCTCCCAAAGCAGTGTGTAGGTTAAAAAGTCCACACAAAACACTGACATGTGAATAACAACCAGGTCTAAAAAGGACCTTGCATCATTACATTTAGTTAGCAGGGGAATCTCATTCCCTCCAGGTGAAATTCTGCTGGGTTCTGGCATCATGTGATGTTAAAAACGCAATGAAGGATGATGTGCGTGGGACGAATCCCGGCTTTCAGAGAAGAGAGTATGGGGACTACGGACTAATTTTACATATGTACATGCCTTATAAAGACTATCAGTAATCATGACATTCTGGATGCCCAAATTTCGAACCTTTTTGCGAATTCCTAAATGACCTACACCTGCAGCATTCCTATGCATTGGTTTCAAATTTATAGGATGTATTTCGAGGTTTATCCCCGAGGATTGCAAAGGATAGAAAAGCCAAGGCAATTTATTCCCACCCGATTTCGAGAAAGCCTTCGATTAGATCTAACATTCCACGTGGGAATTGAATCCAGGTGAAAAGCCATCTACAAATACCGGCTCCGAGCTCACCTCCAACCAGCATTACGACCACGCTGAAGATTTTCTCGCTGTTGGTGTTGGCGGACACGTTTCCGAAGCCCACGCTGGTGAGGCTGGTGCAGGTGAAGTAAAGGGCCGTGATGTAGGACATCTCGGACGTGACGTTGTCCACGGACAGGTGCAGCCGCTCTGCCAGTTGTGGTATCCAGCCTGGGGGCGGCCGCACGCACGATCAGGAGCGGGATCCAGCCTGAGGGCGGCCGCACGGTCAGGCGCGGGATCCAGCCTGGGGAATGCCTCGCCGTCAGGCGCGGGACCCAGCCTGAGGAAGGCTCTGCGGTGATGAGTGGGATCCAGCCTGGGGAAGGCCTTGCGGTGATGTATGGGCCCCAGCCCGGGGAAGCCCTCGCGGTGATGCGCGGGATCCAGCCTGGGGAAGGCCCCGCGGTGATGCGTGGGATCCAGCCTGGGGACGACATCACGGCCAGGCGCAGGATCCAGCCTGAGGTCTGCTGCAGGGCCATACATAACCACTGTCAGCCGCAGTAACTCCAGTCTGGGGACAGCTGCAGCCTTCGGCGCCTCTGCCGTCAGCCGCAGTATTTCCAGACTGAGAACAGCTGCAGGCTCCGTCTCCGCCGTCAGCCGCAGTATCTCCAGACTGGGGACAGCTGCAGGCGCCCCGGCTTCTCCGCCGTCAGCCGCAGTATCTTCAGACTGGGGACAGCTGCAGGCTCCGGCGTCTCCGCCGTCAGCCAGAGACGGTCGGGGGCATCTCGTCGGTGCGGAGAGACGCTCGCGTGACGTCACTGCCGTGCACAGGCGAACTAATAGTCGGTGGCGCGAGCCGGCCGCCCGCCGCCCGGCCCCTAATGGGAAAACTTTGTCCGCTTTCAGTTGGCCCTGCACGGCTGCATGCGACAATCTGGCCTGGGTTGGCTCTGAACTCTCGCTGGCAGCCGAGGGCGCTGGCGCCAGGTTGGTCACTGCAGAGGAGGGAGTGCCGGCCCTCCGCTCGCTGACGTGCTGCCGTTCAGACAGCATTGGCGCCGCGCCGCCGTGCTGGAGGGGGTGATAAAATGGCGACTTGTTTGCGCTACACTTCCATTATGGACGCAGAGCCTCCAGATGTGTGTTACTCTTTAGACTCGCCAGTACGGGTCAGAAAGGGATGTCGAAGGCAGCCCGTGCCTGCCAAGGACAATTTTCGGGGACATAAATGGAACAGCCGGGCTGTTACACAGCTCCGGCCTTCGCCGTCTGCCGTGGCGCGTGGTCTGCCGCAGGCCGGCACGACCTGCGGGAAAAACCGGCGCTGGCCGACCCCAGCCTGGTCAACGTTCCTGGAGTTTCACAGGCACACTGATGCGCGACTGGGCATCGAGACTAAAAATATGGCGCGGAGATGGGTCGCTCGGGCTGTAAAGCACGGGCACGGCACTGCACGGCACGGCACGGCACGGCCACGGCACGGCACGGCACGGCACGGCACGGCACGGCACGGCACGACTCGGCACGGCACGGCACGGCACGGCACGGCACGGCACGGCACGGCACGGCACGGCACGGCACGACGCGACACGGCACGACTTTGGAATGGCACGGCACGGCACGGCACGGCGTGGCTCTGGGACGGAAGCGGTCACCACGTTCGGCACGACACAACCCGGCCCGGCACGGCTCTGGGACGGAAGCGGTTACCACGTTCGGCGTTGTAGTTAACCCAATAGACGTTTATAGAAATACAAATCCCACTAAGTGGAAGCTTGGACCTAAAACGATGACCAGTCGGCCTACTCTCGTCCATTATTGCCTAAAGTTTCCAGCGATATTCCGCTTCGTCATTGCCTGAAATTTCCAGTAATATTCTGGTCCGTCACTGCCTGACGTTTCCAGTGGTATTCCGGTCCATTATTGTCTGAAGTTTTCAGTGATATTCGGGTTGCCATCGCATTGCATATTATAAATGACATTGCGATTTGTGGCAAGCCTCTGACCGCAGGGAATATCATAGCGAAATCACGGATTCATTTCACAGATTGAATACCTCAATGTCTTATACATAAACACATGGCTGGACTGACCTTTTTCAGACGGTTTGAGGATCAACGTTTTAGGACTGGTTTGATTTGAACTAAGAATCAACTCAAAGCGAATTGGAGTGGCCTGATGCCTTGCATAGGGATTGGATCACGAACACATTGGATCACGCCTGCTACACTTGAAGTTCTTGTATCACTAAATTGAGATTGCCTCGGCTACTACATCAGAGTTCTTTTGGAATTTGGGAGAGGGGTTAGGTAGATGTGGGATAGAGACAGGTTTAAGGAGTGTGAAAGGGATCAGACATAGCTGAGCGAGTTGGATTTGGCTGGCTCTGAAGATTCAGTCAATGACAATATCTAGCAGCGCAAGCAAGCTGAAACACCGTCATGATAGCCATCGTTGGTTTTGATGGCAAGCAATATGTTTGATTATTCCATTTTGGCTTAACTCCGTCGGACGTTGTCCGAGCCAGAGCCCCACACGGGTTCCTTGGCAGCACGTCGAAAGGCGACAAACCACGGGACACTCTCAGATGGCAGTAAGTCAAACGGAATACGATTCAAAAAGTGATGAAACTTAAATGGATAAAGTATTCAACAGCAACAAAGTGAAAAATGTAAGTCAAAACGACAGGAGTCGAATGGAACGAGGCCAAAACGCAAAAATCAAAAGAAATCAAGTCAAATACACAAAAGCACCCCAGCGTGCCAATCAGCACATTCATTCTCTGGACAAAGCCGTGCGCTTCCAATGTTTCACAATACCGCAAGGACCCCTGATCAATTGCTCGTCCCGGAGGGTAGGGGCTAAGGGGGAGGATAAAGTCCAAACACCGTTTAGTCAGTGGAGCGCAACCAATAGACAGCCTCGTGAATGTGCGGAATGCAGAGAGGTGCAGGGTTTGGAGTGGAAGGGCTTCCATGCGGTGTTAGCTGCATTGACGCGTAAATATTGTCCGTCACATGATGCCTTTTAACTCTCTGTTTTAGGCGCCTTCCGGCTCAGAACGTCATGGTCCATAAAAGACTGCCTATCATTTGTTACTGTATTTTATATCAACGCACTCTCAGGCAGGGGTCAATTTGACCGCCCGAAGGCTATCCGGAACGGTTTCCGAACGGCACGGCGTAGCTGAGCCAAGTTTTGCAAATCTGTAGACAGTTGAATAGCGCATCGTTTGAAATCAACATTTCAGATGTGCCCTATCAGGTCGCTGACCTACAACAGGTCACAGTCAGGCCATGGATTCAGCGAAGACGATTTCTAGGGAAGCGTTCAATCTGACACCACAACGGAATGTTAGACGAAGCCACATATTTCTGAGATACTTTCTCAGGCAATGCAACAATTAGTGAACAAATTCCATTAACCTAGGGTTGGGTGTGAAAGTCAGACCAAGGTCAAACCAACTCGTTTTATTTCTTTAGGGCTTGCTGTATGGGGCAGCTTCTGGTGCTCACTTTGAATACATTAATAACAGGAGCCACATTATATATCTTCTATGGATTGCTTAATTGCTTGCTAATTGCTAATTGCTTCTATGCAAGTAACTGACCTAAAACAACCCATGTCAACATTTTGTTTTAGGAACATGGTGTCTAGCGTAATCCTTGTGGCTTATTCAAATGCAAAACTCAAAGCAGTCTTGCATGATTTTAATCACCATGACCTTCTTACCCAAGTTAGTTCACGTACAGACCTACACACCCTATGAATTTAGTGTCTCTAGCTCTCTTAGTTTCTCAGATCTTAGGGGGTCAAACTGACCCACACCTGAGCGAAGGGTATATAGCCGGCCACCCGTGCGCGTGTTAGGACAGTACAGTGCTTGTGTAATGCAAGGCATGGCAAGCACTAAAAAGGAATTATGATAACCTCCCTACAATAATTACATACGTGAAAGTCGCTAAGAGGGTCGTATTTTCTAATGAATTTTCTTTCACGGATCTTACTCCCAGAATGGAACAGTTCAAATACAAAACGAACACTGGACGTTAGCCATTGTTGACAGCGGTTTTCCCCAGCATACACCTAGTCAAATGGCGCCTATTCCCGACATTTCGGGCACTTTGACTGAAAAACCGACAAAGAACCTTTCAGGGACCTTCTAAGTAAACGGAGTCTGTTCACAGATGGGAGGAGGTGGCGGCTCCTGGATGTGACCTTTTGAAGGGCATTTTGAGTTTGGACGAAAGGAGGGCAAATAAGCCCCATAGCAACCTATTCATACTCCTCCAAACTGTATCTGGCGAGTTTCCCTAGTTTGAAGAAACTGAAGCTTACCTTTCTTTCAGTGATTTGGCGGTCTGGGGAGGCAAATGAGACCCCATTTTTGGAGGTCACGGAGGGCGGTGCGAGCACCAATATGAACCATCTTAGGCCAAGTATATCTACTCACGTTCTTAAGGCTTACATTCCAATGCATACTTTTGGTACTTAGGTTGAGTCGTGATTTTTTAAAATAAATACCGTCCGGTGAGCTATCTGCTGTAAAACAGCTCATAATTTGGATCACCAAGAACGAAGGTTCTTTGAAATCAGTTACGTGGTGTTTCATTGACTCTGTAAATAGACAATTTAGGGGCGACGTTTCTTTCCAAGTAGCGACCCGGATGCTCCACGTATATGCTCATCCCCGGCCTCGTCTCTGGAAGAGGAATGAGCCTAGGCTGGCTCAGACCCTGGCTCTAGTGCGTCCGCCGTACATCACGCAAAAGTAGATAAACATGAAACGAAAAGCACAGCATAGCGGCTACTTGCCTACATGACAAACTTAAGCTACTTTATCACAAAAAATACGGCGTAGGTCTGTCCAATAGCCACTATTTCGGGACACAAGCCTGAGTGCTCCCAGTTCGAGTATACGCCACGCGGTCATTTCATTTACTCAGGGAATTTAAGAAATGGATAAAGCCTGCGCAAGTTAGCGCGGCTCAAAGATGATCTATCACGGCTACATGTCTTGACGGAAGTGGAGTGACCACAACCCCAGATGTGAAGTAGGGGCCATCCAATCCAGTGAAGGGCTTCTTTATCCCAACCAGAGCCTTCTGATCCCTAACAGGAGCCTTCTGGAACCGGATGTTACGTGATAAAGGGACCTCCTGATTCTTAACAAGGGCCTCCTGATTTATGGAGGCCGTTTCCTTACACGGAAAAGCGGCCTTCTGATTCACTAAGGTGACCTCGCGAGCCAGCACCCTCTCTCACACGAGATAAGGCCCCCTGAAGCAGGACTCACTGACTTATAACGGGGGCTTACTGATCCAGGCAAAGGGCCTCGTCATGCGGAAAAGAACGCCTCCTCAACCGCCCAAGTAATGGCTTTCCAGCTAAGCCATGGGCATCCTAGATTTGAATTGTTTATAACATATGTGTAACCACAAAACTTTCGTTTGGGCAAAAAGGGCCACCACAAGTGGAGGTGAAATGTATATATATATATATATATATATATATATATATATATACATTATTGCTCCTTGCCTGTAGGCAGGGGCAAAACCGCCCTTCCCTCCCCCCCCCCCCCCTACTGGGCCGCCGCCAAATCCACCAACAAAAAAGGTCCCTTTTGTTTTAACTGCTCTGTAGCGAAGCCACTGCTGATATGTACAAAAGTCCCAGGGTGTAAGTAAAGAAGATAAACAAGCCACGTGGTATGGTAGGACGGTAGGCGTGGATTACGCCACATTGGTTCAGGAGTAGTCGAAGTAATTGATTTTGAAACATTTTGACGCTTTGTTTAGTTGTTTCCATCCTCTCTAGCTGCTGTGTCCTCTGGGATTGCATTCCTTTAGCTTGTCCCTTTCCTCTGGACTTTTGGTTTCCTACCTATATTCATCTGCCCTTTAGCCCTTTTTACTTGTTGATCATTTGGCTTATTGCATTTACCTCTGTCGTTTTGGCTTTAATCCCTGTGATATTGGCTTTATGACCAGATCCCCTTTTACATATATGCATGTGACATTCATCGCTTTTGACTGTTTTCTATTTAATTTATACCCTTTTTGCCTTTTTGCCTTTTTGCCTTTTAACATTTTTAACGTTTCGCCTGCTTGACTTTTTGCATTTCACTGGTATCTTTTTGACTTATTACCGTTTGCCTTTTTGTCACCTTGACCTATTCACATTCGAATTGAACCAATTCACTCCTGTTCCTTAGCACGTTTTACCATTTCAGCTTTTTACATCTGGCGTTTTGTCCTTTGGCTTCTTGGCTATTTACTTTTTTCGGTTATAAGCCGCACGACAGCAACATTGGTTTTGTAGCCGGCGAACCATGAGGAACTCGGACGCCCGACTCCTGGTTGTGTGACCACGTCCCTGACTCCTCACGTCACGCAGCGCCGTCCAGACGGACGCCCAACCCCTGGCTGTTTGACCACATCCCTGACTCCTCACGTCACGCAGCACCGTCCAGTCCAACTCCTGGTTGTGTGACCACATCCCTGACACCTCACGTCACGCAGCAGGGTACATCTCGTGATGCAGCTCGCAGCGAACAACAACCAAGCTCATTTTGCGATCCTGCCAACTGCCACTAGGGGATCAAACATTTACCCGGCTGGGAGCCCTTTCCAACACTAGTTTTCTCTGGCCGAGAATAGCCGTCACGCTCCACAGCACGCGGCTGCTATTGGAAACTCCTGGTCACAGCTGGAACAGGCACATGCAGGGCCGCGGCCGGCGTCAGATAGCGTCAGCCTATAGGTGGCATCAGGGAACTTCCACAGCCAGTCGCCAACTCGCCACTGAGGCAAGCACACTGCCTTCGCGACGCTGCGGCGTCCACACCTCCTCGCCGTTTGCATTTGAGAAGCACAGACGCTGACGCGCACCAGGTAAATCGACGCTCGGCTCCCACGCCCGACGTTCGACGAGGAACGCGTCACACTTTACACTAGAAATTCCCTCGGCATTAGCAGCGGTTCTATCGCAGCTAAGACCGTTAATAATTTCCACGATTCGGTGCAAATGAATGGAATGTATATAAAATAATGAATTCGATGCACCGAAAACAAGACAGATGCTTGGGTGACAGTTTTGCGATTTCGCAATGTGAGACATCGAGGAGCCTATTAAAGTCGTGGCCAATACAAACACAGCCTATACCCTAACGTCCTGATGGAAGAGGTAAACGTCAATTTGTCCCGTGTTCTATATTTATCCGCTGCGAAATCTGGCCACCTCTGATCAACACCTACTGACCTTTGACCAAGCAGCGGCGGCCGCCTAGCCTGACCTCTCGCCGACCACCCGTGTCCGGGCCAGCCCAGAACAGCGGCGCACTCACAGCCCTGCGCTGCAGATGCTTACGGGCTCCCTTCAAAGCCATGACACTCCTAGGAACTGACCAGACGTTGCACCTTCATGCCGTTCTGAAAACACAATTACTTTGAAGAGTGCTTATTGGTCTGAACTTTGGAAGAAGTGGCATTAGGCCGAGCGTGCGAGTCTTGCGTCACAACAGACCTTAGGCGCATACTGTGAATTAGGTCTTAGGGTCTCCTCGCCATGCAAGTCGGCCGCACGTTCCAAAGCCTTTCGAACTTGTTTCCAAGTGCCAAATTTATACCTGTAGCAAGTTTTTAATACTTATAACGGAGGTGCTTCAGACTGATAACAGAGACCCCTGCCGACCGTAAGATTTTGTATCTTCATCAAAGGTGGACGTTCGCATGAGTGCCGCCTAATCCAATCTACTTAGTGCCAGAACAAATTTGATTGTTGGGGCGCGATGGCACCGGCCTGTCTAGCCTCGGTGTTGACTGTCGCCGCTCGGTATGAGAGCCTCAGGGCTGGCATCAGCGCGGCGTTCGGGATCCGGGGCTCTCACAGTAGGCCAGCAGGTCAGGTCACACTACACGGCGCTGCAAGCCGGGGCCTAAGCCGAGACAACAGCCGGGCAGACGTGGCTGGCGGCGGCCATGTTGAGCCGCACATGGGGCGCTCCTCTCCAGGGCCTAAGCCGAGACAACAGCCGGGCAGACACGGCTGGCCCCAACCGGCGGCCATGTTGAGCTGCACATGGGGCTCAACATGGCCGCCTCTCCTCTCCGCCCGTGCGGTGTTGTGATAATGATGCTGATAATGATGACGTGGGCGTCCTCCTCCCCCTCCCCTAGGTAATCTGAGGAGACAGGCAATGTCTTGGGGGCGTCTAGTTATTTCATGAACTATATTGATTTGATTTGGCACACTCAACAAAATCCAGTTAAATCTGCATGTTATCAGAAGCAAGCGGTGCAAGAAACATGCAAATAAAGATGTTTCACAAACGCGCGGATAAAGATTAAAGGTTGCCCTGAAATTTGCAGATACGAAAATCATGTACTCGAGAGCCCGGTTTCTGGCGATCTGAGGATAAAGATTGACAAAGTCTCACGGCGCCGTTTATGCCAAAATGGCTGCCAGTGGTACATAATGTGGCAGATCGTGTCGATTGGGCCCATCGCCAGACGTCGCCTGGAGCGACTTCCGACCGATGGGAGGACGACAGTCATTACCGCACAGGATGCCGCCCCGCGCCGCGCCGGGAATAGCTAATGACATCCTTTTAAGTTCTGTCGCTTCCAGAACGTCAAAATACTAATTAGTGCCACGCTTTCCAGCAGGTTTTGACACAAAAATGTCGACCCTGGTCGTCAGACATCGTAAACACGCACATAACTGGCGCCCGCTGTCGCGCTCACAAATTAAATCCACTGTGTTGTGGTTGTCTTGCATTTCCTTATTCAGTATAATGCCCAAATTCGTGTCGCCTTAGCGCGAATGATTTTAGACCATATCTTCCCAACCTGTCACACTCCATTTTCGTACGACTTCCATACCGCACCGTTCCACGTGGCTAAACCGTTCGCAGCTCCTCTTGTTCGAAAAACGGTTTCCCAGCAGTAAACAGACGGCTCTGAACTCTCACCCCGAATGATATAAGCAAACGATTCGATGTCATCAGCCGCGAACCGATCCTTTCTTTCCTAACGACGACTACAGTAGCCAGGCGGTTTCGTAACTCGCTGAGCGATGACGCCCACCAGATAACCACTATAAGCAACAGCTGTATATCCCCACCAAAAATTTGTCATCGCACTCATCCATCAGGTGTATACTGTTCAACGCCCGCGCACTTCGGCACACAGACGGGCTACTACGACCGGTAAACGGACTGGACATGTTCAGCGCTGAAGTCACCTAGGTGACCGTCACATCGCCAGGTAAACGGACTGAACATGTTCAGCGCCGTAGTCACCTAGGTGACCGTCACATCGCCAGGTAAACGGACTCGGCATGCTCATCGCTGTAGTCACCTAGGTGACCGTCACATCGCCAGGTAAACGGACTCGGCATGCTCATCGCTGTAGTCACTTAGGTGACCGTCACATCGCCAGGTAAACGGACTGGACATGTTCAGCGCCGTAATCACCTAGGTGACCGTCACATCGCCAGGTAAACGGACCCGACATGCTCAGGGCCATAGTCACCTAGGTGACCGTCACATCGCCAGGTAAACGGACTGGACAAGTTCAGCGCCGTAGTCACCTAGGTGACCGTCACATCGCCAGGTAAACGGACTGGACATGTTCAGGGCCGTAGTCACCTTGGTGACCGTCACATCGCCAGGTAAACGGACTCGGCATGCTCATCGCTGTAGTCACTTAGGTGACCGTCACATCGCCAGGTAAACGGACTGGACATGTTCAGCGCCGTAATCACCTAGGTGACCGTCACATCGCCAGGTAAACGGACTCGACATGCTCAGGGCCATAGTCACCTAGGTGACCGTCACATCGCCAGGTAAACGGACTGGACATGTTCAGCGCCGCAGTCACCTCGGCGACCGTCGCATCGCCAGGAAATGACCTCCACCAAGCCTCCAATCCATGAGATACGGTGAGCACCTGGCGACTGCTTATAACGTTACCAGACAGAAAAGTCTCCAACAAGGCTCATCTTGTTTGGAAGTTGCGAAAACAACAACCCATGCACCATTCCAAGCACGCAGCAAGGGGTTCGTTGACATGTCACACAACCAAGCACCACCTGGCATACGTAATCACTTGTTATTCGCCAGATCACCGGAGCGGAGCATTATACCTATATATATATATATATATATATATATATATATATATACCATATACCATTATATATACCTAGTCACGCAAGATACGTATACGGGATCATGATGAACACTGCAGCGTTCAGCTGCAAAACACCCTTCCACCGAGTGTCCTGCAGTAGAGATTACGCACCACGGACAGTATATATCAAACAATTAGACGATCATACAAAGCACAGTATATACACAAACGGTTGACATCATGCGGATATAATTCAAATGCTAACTAAAAACTATGGAAAGGTTTTTAACATTACCTTTAATGCTTCAGAATGTATCTTATAAAGTAGCTATATAAGTTTACATAGTCATACAACGTAATTCTAACCAATGTTGGCAGGCTTGTAGAGCCTAGCAGTCAATAGTTGCTATCATAGCTATAACACACACACACACACATACACACGCGCACCATGATGATAAAAAATAATAATGTGACACTGAGTGGAAAATACATTAAACATATGTATATCTCGAATAACTGTCGAAGCAGTTCAGTTGTCACTACACTGTTATTCTGCAAAGGCAGCAGATCGAGGTTCAGTCAAGTCCAGACCAACTTTGTCGAATATGGAAACACTCACTGAGATTCCAGTCTAGAGACTCTCATTGACGCTTCAGTCTGCAGACACTCACCAATTTCCCTGTCCGAGGGCACTCACCGACGTCCCGGTGTGAGAGTTCTCACCGGTGTCCTGGTCCGAGGGTGTTCACCGACGTCCCGGTCTGAGGGTTCTCACCGGTGTCCTGGTCCGAGGGTGTTCACCGACGTCCCGGTCTGAGAGTTCTCACCGGTGTCCTGGTCCAAGGGTGTTCACCGACGTCCCGGTCTGAGAGTTCTCACCGGTGTCCTGGTCCGAGGGTGTTAACCGACGTCCCGGTCTGAGAGTTCTCACCGGTGTCCTGGTCCGAGGGCACTCACCAATGTCCCGGTCTGAGAGTTCTCACCGGCGTCCTGGTCCGAGGGCACTCACCAATGTCCCGGTCTGAGAGTTCTCACCGGTGTCCTGGTCCGAGGGCACTCACCAATGTCCCGGTCTGAGAGTTCTCACCGGTGTCCTGGTCCGAGGGCACTCACCAATGTCCCGGTCTGAGAGTTCTCACCGGTGTCCTGGTCCGAGGGCACTCACCAATGTCCCGGTCTGAGAGTTCTCACCGGTGTCCTGGTCCGAGGGCACTCACCAATGTCCCAGTCGGCGGAGTGCTGCTGGCGCTCCCGGTCGGCCAGCACGTACCACACGCAGGCCAGCCAATGGGCAGCCAGCGAGAACAGCACGAGTAGCAGTGTCAGTATCATGCTGCTGTACTGGGTGTAGCGGTCGATCTTCTGCAGGAGTCGCACCAGCCGTAGCAAGCGCGTCAGCTTCAGCAGGTGGATCGGAGTCTCCTGCGGCCGACCGAAGCACAGGCTCAGAGCCCGGGACAGGTGCGGGGCAGAGGGGCGTGGGGAGGTGCGGGGAGAGGGATGGAGAGGGGAGGGGGAAGGAGAGGGGGGGGAGACAAAGGCGCATTCTATCTTGTGTTAACTACGCCATCCACAAGAAGATCCATTAGCGGGCTCAGTCTGCGCCTCATGAATAACTGAGTGACACATTTTCTGGAACTACCTACGCATGCAGCCTGAAGGAGCGTTATATATGCACAGTGCTAGGATGCCCCACGCTATCTTCCTGGTGTGCTCCATAAGCGAATGTGGTAAGTGACAAGTGCAGGATTACAGGAAAACTTTCTCTAGACTGCTGCTGGGATGTCTCTCGTTGGCTTCAGTTGAAATAACCGTTTCTATTCTATTTAGCTTCGCAGAAACTCGCACGAAATCGTTCCGAGTGTTTCTCGCGATATGCAAACGTGCAGTGCAACATTCACTCCCGGGTGTGACAAGAGCTGTCGATTACACGCACCCGCGCTATCAAAATCTCAGATGCCAACTGTGACAACGTTTCTGCATCGATGGTAACTAAAGGATCCCTACAGAGCTAGTGGCTGAGACAGCGCGCTTTCCGGCAAGTGAGATCTGGTGCTATTGGCTTTGGAAGAAGCCGGGGCTCTGCTCGTCCGATGGTTCGATCCCAAAGTAAACATCGGAACGAGTGGATGGAATCCCAGTGGGTTATCCCAGTAGCATCCAATACGAGAAGCTTTTGTGCCAGGAGCAGCCTCCAAGCATTTAGAGACAGCGTTCGACTCCTTGGGGAACCATGACACGCTATCAGCGAGCCACTGCCGGTAAGACGTTTTTGATACCTTACGAAAATCTCATGAGAACTGTGCACAGCAAATCTCATGAGAACTGTGCACAGTAAATCTCATGAGAACTGTGCACAGTAAATCGGCGCAACAAACGCCTTTGTAAGAATGAAATTCAAATAATCATTGAACTGAGTCCTCGGAAAGATATTTTACAGACAGATCACATAGTAAACCAAATTATGCACTTACATTCGTTAACGCTATTCAGGTGGTCAGATCCGACAATGCATTTTACCTACAACTATTTTGATGGAATATGCAGCAATATACCACGAGGTGACATTTCAAGTTAACAGTAGTACAAAGTACTGCGCGAGCTGCAAAAATGACAGTTACATATCGAGACGAGAGTAAGGCACATAACTGAATACCGGAGCGCATATAAAGTAACGCTGTTATAATGTGGTGGGCCCTTCGAATGCTATACACGCTACAATACTCAGCGATATGCAAACGAAAATTCTGAAGCTCTTCGCTTTCAGCACTCGGAGCTACGCTGAAAATAGCACTGCATGCAATCGGGACTTCCCTGCCGAACTGTCCGTGCCTAACTGTCAGGGCGTCAGCGCGATTTGAGCACATCTGTCTGCGAACGCTGCAGCTCTGTTCGGCGGCGGGTGGAGTCGGCGGTCAGCAGCGGCGGCTCTGACCCAGGCCGGCTGACTCCCGCTACAGCCGCATGCTTGTTCGAAGCTAGGGCTTCCGTCAACACCGCGCGTCGCACGAGTGCTGTTCCACGGACATCGAGATTACCTGGAGTGATTGACCTGGTGAAGCCAAAGCTTGCTGAAAGGGCTTATTTCCGGGGCTAAGTGAGGAAGATTCATGTCACTTTTGGTGACGCGTGGATTATTTCATAAGCATTGTTTTGTTGCATTTGCATGACACTTACAGAGCGGTTTATATTCGTGAAGACCTTTCCTGAAGCATTGCGTAGCATTGGCTACTTTTGCCAATGACAGCATGACGTAGCGGATGATAGCATAATAGCTAAAACATTTTCAAATTCTGGAGAACACGCGGTGACGCCAACAGCAATACAGAGCACTAGTACAGCCATGTTGGAAGCGTAACTTCCCGCTCGAAAGTCACAAACGCACCTGCAAGCACGGACCTCCTGCTACCAGCACCGCTGATAGTTCGGAATTTGAATTCAAGTGCCTTCTACGTTGTCCGTGCGTGAACTATCTACCCTGATTTGTGAGCGTGGTGAACTGATAGTGTACTGCTGAGTAAAAAAAACTTAATCACGTCGACAGCCATTCTGAAGAAATCTGACCATGACACTAGACTTGATCACTAGTGATAACTCTGCCCGTGGCTGAACCTCGGTCCGTGCATTACTGCACAGCGTGCCATAAATGTTGGAAAACATTGGACGGGAACGCTGCTAACATCAGCGGAAGCAAACAGGCAGCGCAAGCCACATGCGCCACAAATGTCACAAAATAAAGCCACAGCCACGGAATGAAAAAAAGGCTCGTATGTTGGAAAATGCTGCGATGAAATACAAGAACGTTACATAAATTAAAAGCCGGAACGGAGGCAACCACAAGTCGCAGCGCATTATTTGCAACTTTAAAACGTTAAGTGACTGATAAAAACTGTTCGATCGATGTTTGATTTCAGCTGCCACGCCAGCTTCAGGGGGGAGGTCACTGAAGGCAGATAGCTGTCAGAAGCACGTGAACGACACACAGACACATGCCAGGCGGGCGAGTCCAGGGCCGAGGTCAGCGTCACCCTATCAGCGGGTCAAAGGTCGTCGAGGAGTGCCCACCGTCACCCAGCTGGCAGGCCAAAGGTAGAAGAGAGTGGCCGCTGAGTGACTGTGGAGCGGCGCCGGTCCGACCTCACCCAGGCCGCCGGAGGCGAGGTGCACGGTCGCACGTCAAAGGTAGAAGAGAGTGGCCGCTGAGTGTCTGTGGAGCGGCGCCGGTCCGACTTCACCCAGGCCGCCGGAGGCGAGGTGCACGGACGCACGTCAAAGGTAGAAGAGCGTGGCCGCTGAGTGTCTCTGGAGCGGCGCCGGTCCGACCTCGTCCAGGCCGCCAGAGGCGAGGTGCACGGACGCACGTCAAAGGTAGAAGAGCGTGACCGCTGAGTGTCTCTGGAGCGGCGCCGGTCCGACCTCGTCCAGGCCGCCGGAGGCGAGGTGCACGGACGCGCGTCACACCAGGAGCACACCACACGTGTCTCACTGTAGCAGACGGGTGCCGACTGGCGACAGGCGGGTCCATGCAGCAAGACAGTCAAGGACTTCCAGGCGGGCGAGGCAGATGACATTCAGTGTCGAGGAATGGGGTGCGAGCGGGTTATCATACCCGGCGCAAACGTGCCTTTCTTGGTATGCAGATGGAGGTAACTACATCATCATTGGATGTCGATGTCATGCGAGTGGGCACTCATCTAAGCCAAGTGCTGTTTGAAACCAAAATCTGGGCAGAAATACGGCAATGACCAAGTCTCAGCAAGTTATGCAATGAGGCATCATGCCGCAAAAAGAGCATTCCGGAAGATACAAGACGGCCATTTATCACATTTTAGCGCAAAATAAAGGACATGTTTGGAAACATATTCTCTCTTGATGTTTCCGGAACACTTGGAAGATGGTTTCTGTACAATGCCTTTCGAATGTTTAGTTTATGTTAAACTACCTTTCTCCTTTAACTTGCTCAAGAAAAGTCCTGATATTTGTGTGTGTAAATACTGAAGCCATTGCACCATTTTGCTCTCCCATGGTGCATTATCTAGAGCCCAGGGCCCAGGCTGAAACTAAGCGCGCGTTAGGCATGGTTGCGTATGTGAAGGCACAAATGTCTACACTGACCCGCAATGGCGTGTGCCACTTGGCTCATTCGATCTCGAGGCACGCGTCTAAAGAATACCTCTCTCATCGAGGCAGGTCACATATGTCGGAAGCAAAGTTCTCTTGAGGCACAAACTTATTTTACAACCCAACCTGAAACCGAACTTCTTAAGAGCATCATCACTGTATGTCAATCGATAAATCTAAAAAAAGTAGGTATTCTTCACTGCGGCCTGATATTGGCTCATCGGGTGAGGATTTCAAATAGTCACTAAATATCACACTAAACAGGTGACCGTGTTTTGAAGATGGTACTGCATGATCTGGAACATGATTGTGACTTGTCAGATAATTTTCTTTCAAACAATAAATCAAGTTGTACAATTTAGGCCAGTGACAGTGATCTTAGCAAAACCCAAACCCAGCACTAAATGCAAGTCAGTTTCCTGGATGACTAGAGGGAAATGTCACACCGCAGGATCGGGATGTTCAAACGACTGAGTTTCCATATGTCGCCTTCAATTCAAATATTATCCATTGGTACTGCTCAAAGAAATACCACGGGAGCCAAATTTTGGATATTGGAACGTTATTGGGATGATAGCCACCGTGAAGAATGCAAAAGATGCAATTAGACATAATTTTGCGAATATGGCCTTTCTAAAGACCTGAAACGACGCAATTCGGCATACTTTTTTGAACATGACCGTCTGGTATCCTATGTTAGTTGGTTCGAAGTTCACTTGAAATCGGCAGACCATGCATTAAGTACCTCGTCTTTCAAGTTAAGAACCCGTCGGAGCTGAAAAAGAGGAAGATGGTCATGGAAGCAACACGGCCTTGCGTGCCGCATCAGCTGCTCACAAAACTAGGACATTCGCTTTTCGTCCAAAATTGGGCAAGTCAAAGACATCTTGTGCTGCGGAGGCGAAGAAAAAATACCTGACATCCACTTATTGTTCGAATTGCAATTTTTTCCTCCATTTATTGTTAACAAAAACACTGCACCGCGTCGGTCTAAGCATGAGCCATAATGCGATAACGCACCAAAACAGATTCCCCGGAACTGCGGTGCGCATGACTTTCAAATATCCGGATGGTTCTGGCGCTTCCAACTTGATAAAACGAATCCATTTAAAGTAAGGCCTACAGGTGATAGTTGCATGCTTTTTCCTAGGATTGACGCCTTCACTGCGGCAATGTATGCACGCGTGGCTTCGCTAACACTATACACCGCCATCATTTTGGCTGGTGCGAACAAATTAAGCGCACCCCTGTGCGTGATTCACGGAATTTATGTAATCAATATTTTTTATCCTATTGAGACCAGCAAACCAGTCTTATTTTCTACAGGTCATTATTTACCCTACGGATGGTCGCATATGGCCGAAAAAATAGATGAGAGCTTCGGTATTGAACAAAACAAAAGGATAACATTTTATTTATGCTTCTGTTTTGCAGTACCAATAATTTTGATGTGCTCGTGACGATGTACGGCAGGCCCAAACCCCCTGGACACATAATCATACCGGTTGTTGTCAGCTAATAGCAGGTATACCGCGAACGTGGTGAGTAAACTCCGCATTCAACCAAATAGTGAAAGCTTGCACACCCCATCGGATCTACGTCATCCGGTCTTCCACTAGTATTATTTCCGTCGGATCTACGTCATCCGGTCTTCCACTAGTATTACTTCCATCGGATCTACGTCATCCGGTCTTCCACTAGTATTACTTCCATCGGATCTACGTCAGCTGGTCTTCCACTAGTATTACTTCCATCGGATCTACGTCAGCTGGTCTTCCACTAGTATTACTTCCATCGGATCTACGTCAGCCGGTCTTCCACTAGTATTACTTCCATCGGATCTACGTCAGCTGGTCTTCCACTAGTATTATTTCCATCGGATCTACGTCAGCTGGTCTTCCACTAGTATCACTTTCATCGGATCTACGTCAGCTGGTCTTCCACTAGTATTATTTCCGTCGGATCTACGTCAGCTGGTCTTCCACTAGTATTATTTCCATCAGATCTACGTCAGCTGGTCTTCCACCAGTCTTATTTCCATCGGATCTACGTCAGCCGGTCTTCCGCCAGTCTTATTTCCATCGGATCTACGCCAGCCCGTCTTCCGCCAGTCTCATTCCCATCGGATCTACGTCAGCCGGTCTTCCACCAGTCTTATTTCCATCGGATCTACGTCAGCCGGTCTTCCACCAGTCTTATTTCCATCGGATCTACGTCAGCCGGTCTTCCACCAGTCTTATTTCCTTGCACTATGATATTTCCATCCCGTTAAGGTTAACAGGACCCCTGGGCGTTCCCAACGTGCGCACAGGACATGTGCAGGCGAAACAGGGCAAACCAATCAGCCCAGTGCCAGGCGTTTTCCCTGACCAATTCCCATGTGAAAAGCTGAAAACGTTTCAGGAGTGTTCCATACATTTTGCAGGAATGCTAACAATTTCAACTAGCTCTAAGCGCCACGTCAAGATGCAGATTTTGGTCAGTCATCTGCAGATTTTACCGCTTCAGAAACTCAAGAGGTTTTGGCGGCAAGAAAGGATAGTCTGATAGTTATCGAAACATGACGACTTAAGTACTTATGTGCATGAGCAGTGATACTTATGCATGCTTTACAAAATAGGAATGCTTATTTTTCCATTTCAACTTCAAAAAAGAAATGTTTGTCATCATACGCAGTACCCAGTATTACCTCAACTTAAAACTTGTCCGACAAAACTTGTGCCATTTTTCGACTTCATGTGGCGTCCAATATTGTATGCTAGCTGACAACGCTTCCGTCATTGTCAAGATACGACACACACGGGAGTCCACCACAACAAGCTACGAAGCTGGATAGCGCGTGCATCTAGTCTGCATAGTCTGTCCGAGACGTGGGCCGTCGCAGCATGCGGCCTCAGCGGTACGTTACCATAGAGGTTCCAACACCGGATATCGCGAACCCCAATGTTCATGTTGGAAAACAGCGCTCTGCTACGTGTCTGCCGCGAACGATTGATGATGCTCCCCAAAGGGCCCTCGCGCTCCTTCACTCTCGCCGGCGTCCGCCGCCGACGCGGCACCGGGCGTCACGAGCGGTGGCGGCCGTGATCTCGTCACCGGGCAGCTGGCCAGCGGCTCACCGAGCTGTAGACGTCCGCCGCGAACAGCAGGTCGAACGGCAGCGCCGCCAGCAGATCCACGATGAACCAGCCCTTTAGGTAGTTGGTGGCGATGTAGCGCGGGTTGGAGACCACCTCACCTTTCTTGTTCACGTACGTTGTGCGGAAGTTGAGGACGATGTCTGGAACAGAGCCAGGCACGGCTTGGGCAGTGCCTTCATCTAACACTGAGGCTAGCATCATCTAACCCGGCTGCATGCCAGGCTCGCAGAACATGACGAAGCACACATAGTTCGGAATGTCAGCTGTAGATCGAAGGCGACACAGCGTGACAGTATGACCCTTGGGCTTCAGACGGCTGGCAATGCAGCGGCAGCCGAGCAGCAGAACCAGTGTATTGCAATTCACGACTTTGGTGGAACATAGCACATTTTCCTGTTTATCAATCCTGAATTCGTTCGTTCATACCTAGATCAAATTTTCCAACCATGTTGTTATTTTTCGGTGCTTTTGAGAGGACAATTTACTGCCCAGATCGCCTTTTGCTGGGACAGTTTTGACACCCTAAGCTGGCCGGTCGGCCGGGCCCACACACTGTGGCAGCTCGTACCCGGTGCACCAGGGCTCCAAGGGCTCCGGACGGGAACCTCGGCACTGCTGCCTTCGGCAGGCCGCAGGGAGTACCCGCTCCTGGAGAGCGCCACCGCTGCCTCCTGGCGCACGCCCCTAGGGCACGGCACCGCTGCCTCCTGGCGCCCGCCCCTAAGGGACGCTACAGCTGCCTCCTGGCGCCCGCCCCTAAGGGACGCTACAGCTGCCTCCTGGTGCCCGCTCCTAAGGGACGGCACCGCTGCCTCCTGGCGCCCGCTCCTGAGGGACGCTACAGCTGCCTCCTGGCGCCCGCTCCTCAGGGACGCCACCGCTGCCTCCTGGCGCCCGCTTCTGAGGGACGCTACAGCTGCCTCCTGGCGCCCGCCCCTAAGGGACGGCACCGCTGCCTCCTGGCGCCCGCTCCTGAGGGACGCTACAGCTGCCTCCTGGCGCCCGCTTCTCAGGGACGCCACCGCTGCCTCCTGGCGCCCGCCCCTGAGGGACGCTACAGCTGCCTCCTAGCGCCCGCTCCTCAGGGACGCCATCGCTGCTTCCTGGCGCCCGCCCCTAAGGGACGCCACCGCTGCCTCCTGACGCCAGCCCCTGAGGGACGCCACCGCTGCCTCCTGGTGCCCGCTCCCCAGGGGTGCCACCGCTGCCTCCTGACGCCCGCTCCTGAGGGGCGCCACCGCTGCCTCCCGGCGCCCGCCGCTGAGGGACGCCACGGCTGCCTCCTGACGCGTCACCGCGCACGAGGTGGCCATGCTCATACCGCACTCAGAATGCGGCGCGGCGCTGCTCCGTACAGAGCGCTAATGGGGATGACATGTAGCCCCGCTGGTGACCCGGCCGGTACCCCAGGGTGCCGCACCTGCACCTGACCGGTGGTCTCACTTCTCCCGTATCACACACTAATGTGGTGAGCTCGCTCGGGCCGAAAGCCAGCTCTGCCTACGAACACGCGTATGGGCCCGTATGGGCCGCGTATGGTACATGGGCGCCCAGCACTGCTCACACGAGTCACCAGTAACAGAGCTCCAAGGTACCGCTCGGGAATGAATAACGGTGTTTTCTAACACTGGTCAAGTTCAAAACGGCTAAATTGTCCCTCGCGACCAGATGGGCTGATGAGAGCTACATGTGCTTCGCTAGTATCTGTAAGCACGATATTATTATTCCTGCTCCAGCTAGCAACCAAGACAATCAACCACCTGACTTACTCCATAGATGTGGTCAATTTACGCCCACAAACGGACACCTTCTACGACAAATACAATCAGGTGTTGTCTCTCTGTCACTGACGTTATAACCGGCTGATGAAGTGTCTGCAGCAGGAGTTCGCTGTGGACGAGCTGGCGGCGCTGCTGGATTAGGGAAAGTTGGCCACAGAATGTCAGAGAGCGACTGGAAACATGGGAGGCTGCGGCCGCGCCACAGTGCGGTGCCTGATTGTTGTCATCATCTTATAATGCACTCGTGACATGTAATATCGGGTGGAATCGAATCGAGTGGAGTCGAGCTACCAAGGTTTGAGGAAGATGTCTTCAAATTCCCTCTAATGACACACCGGCGTTGCATGCAGCTTGAGGAAAGCAATCATGACGCACAGTAGGCCACTGTTGCCTTATCACATACACATTGAAGACAAAAGCGTACCTCCGAGAAAGAAGGGCAATGACAGGTGTTTTGACGAAGGATTACGGCGCAAAACTTTTCTTAAACTTTTAACGAGGTTTCAGCGTTGTTTTCTAGCCACCAACCCTTATCTTGTTTTTTGGCTAGAAATATTCTGTAGGGGTTTACATGATTTTTGTAAGGAAGTAAAGTTGGATAAATTGTAATTGGCTGGCATAAGTTAAAAATTGTTAATGTATTTGAAAAGCAAGTTGTTAGAAACAGCGCAAGCAAATGCCGCGCTGCAGCGGTATCTGTTGAGTGACTCGCCTTGTTCTTGACAAAACTTTCGCGAATCTTTCTAGTTATTTGACCCTTTGTACTGTTTAAGCCTCAGCAAGTTCTGGCTGAGCAAAAATCAGTGAAAAATTCCAACCTAGCGACCATCTTATCATGACTACGCTCCTCCAGTTGCCGCTCCAGTATGAAACCAGTACTGAATTCTCACTGAAATTTGATTGATGAAGTTAAGTATATTTATAGGCATATCTAAACTCAGTCGCTCACAGGCCCAAGAGTTGATGTACCGTCACGCACTTCAGATCAGCTCACTCTAGCGAGACTTGGCAAGAAGAGACCAGTGTTCAGCTTGAAGAGTTGGGTGGTCTGGATCGCTTGGGAGCTTTGATAATAGTTGTCCCAATTTTCGACTTTTGTTTCCGGTCGATTGGCAAACAAAGTTTCTTTTTATCACCAGTTCCACCCGGTAATTCAGAACGCATCCTTTCGCCACTTCCACCGCACGGCCGTCTTCTGTCTCGGCAGGTCCCCTCACCGCTCCACGTCCCTCCCACCTCGTTATTTAGAGCGGCCGTCGAGGGACACGGTGTGTCCAGGGTCCCCGCCGCCCGCAGCGACAACGGATCGCCTGGAGACCGCTCTCATCGCGGCGCCAGGCCGTTGTCGGGCGGCGCTGCGCCACGCCCAAAGCCGTGTGTGATTACGCGAGGTGTCGGCAGCCTTCACGGCCCAGCCCGTCGTCTATCGATCAGACCGCGCGGGTCGGGCGCGCCGCACCGGCTGCGAAAACGGCCAGAACGGCACTCTGAAAAACGCCGCCAGCCGGCGCTCAGCTGCGGCGGGAGAAACGTGACACCGGCGCCGGGCCCGAGGAGTCCCACCGGTGATTGGGGCTCCACGAGCCGCAGCTAGCGTTGCCGGCCCACAGACGAACGCCAAACGCTTGCACTGGTGATGGGACGGCCGCCGACAGGGACTCGCATCCGAGAGTGGGGCTCCACTGGCGAAAACCAAGAATTCTGCACACTCAAAAAAACAGGGACTTCCATTACCACGGCAAGGTTTGAGCGTCTTAATCCGCTGCAGCAGAATGCATTCGACTTAGAGCTTGCAACACATGAGGTTAATTCCGACTCTGTTCTGATCAGCATTGCACGTTGAGCCGACTTCAACCTCACACTTAACACACGATCACGTTTTGTTTTGTTCTGATTCCGTTTCCGCACAGGGCACAACTATGAATGCCTGCTATATCTCTCTCTCCCTCTCACTGTCTCTCCCTATCTCGCCTCTCATTTTTCTCTCTCTCCCCTATCTCTCTCACAACATTCTTTTTCTCTCTCGCTCTCTCTCTCCTATCTCTCTCTCTCTCTCTCTCTCTCCTCTTCTCTCTCTCTCTCCTCCTCCTCCTCCTCCTCTATCTTTCTGCCCCTTTGAAAAAAAAACGATTCGTTTGATCCTAATGCGAGACCGCACACAGAGTGCAAAAGTTTGCGGTGCTTTGGGAAAAAGACGCTCGCATTCGCCACACATCACTCGCCCAGACAACGTTTCGCACAAGGTGGAGGCGTTCCCTGGCTTTCCGACCGGCTGTGCCCCCCTAACCCGAAAGGGCTTGACCATACGTAGTACACCAGCCACGCCAGCGAAGAGACACCCGCCACAAGTCTGACCTGCGGCTACCGCGAGTCTGACACGTAAGGTGTGTATTTTGGCACCGGTGATCGTGTCCTCACGTCGAAGGTGATCCCAGGGTGATCCCATGCGGCATCCGATCGGTAGCCAAGCGTTGTGAACTCTTGATGTATAGCGAGCAGTATGCTAACCATACGCATGCATGCATTCGTATGTCACGACGACAGGGAACACTAGACTGCATTGCACAGCTGCGGCGGCAATACGAACCTGGGCGACCTCGGCTGCCCAGGACGGCGCTGACGAAGTTATTCCGATAGCAGTCTAGCACAGGGCTCAGCAGCTGGTGAAGGACTGTGATACACTATGGCTAAAGGTATAGGACCACTGCAGATCCAGGCGGAGTGAGGCATCCATGCTGTTTCTGAGCCGGCGGTTTGATCCACAAATCTCAGACCTCTGCAAACGCGAAGGCAGCAGCAATGTCCCAAAAAAACAAATGCCGGGAACTTGAAGAACGTTCAAGTTGGATAGCAGATCCGAAACTGTTAGACATCGGTGGAGCAAGTTTTCTCGGAAGCCGACGACTGCCGACTACAGAGCCTGTCTGCAGCACAACGCACGATAAGTATGCAAGTTGCACACCCCTGTCAATGGTGATGGCCGCTGCCCACGCGGACCACACCCACACACCCCAGTACCGTGCCGTTTGGTTGTACATAGCTCCCGCCGCTGCGATGTTACACCGCGGCGCCTATCTCGGACACCGGCAGCAGGCACGTGATGCTCACTGGCCACCAACGTCGAAGAAAGGTTCCCCTGCCCGGTGCACCTCGTGTCCATGCCGCGCTGTTCATAATGTCCTGCCGCCGCGCTCGGATATCCAGCCATGCGATATTCAAACTGATGTAACAAGACTGCATCTCATGCCGGACTGGCAACTGGCCCCAACAGACGATATTAGCACCATTGTTGGCGGACCAATAATGGCTGAACGCGGGCATAGTAAACAGAGGTCAGAGGTCCCTCCCCTTTCCCATTATCTACAGACATCGATGCCACTGATAGTAAACGTGTTTCTGCCGCAGTTTTTCCAAATGTATTTTCTTTATTTCTATCACCAATGATCAAGCTATCAGGAGTGACCCACCCGCAGCCCAGCCATAACATAGTCTACATCACCGCATCAAAAGAAAATGAGTACGTCACGGTGCTCCGAACAAAGAAAAAGTGAAATAAATCAAAATGCAAGCAAATGAAGCGGGTCTTTTGCATGTTACATTAAACAGCAGCCATCAGAAGTTTTTTTACTTCCTGCTTTTGACTTCAAAGTGTTTTCTTCCCTCCCTCTAAAGTAGAACGTAGACGTAGCTAAATATGTCATTTACCTCACCACAAACCTGCATTTAGCACCACGTATGTGCAGTTTGGGTCAAGCGCTAGCTTTCTCACTCTCCGTTTCCCTATCGACGCACCGCAGTGAGCCGATGAGATGTGTGAGGCGCGTCTGTTGGTGTTGGTGCAAGTGCCAAAACACTCACCAATGAGGAACAGCGCCCACCACGACATCGCTGACCACCGACGGCCTGTCACGATCCATGACGAAGCTGGCGTTGTACGGCACAACCACGGCCACGTAGAACGTGGCGACGAGGATCAGCCAGTCCCAGCAGGACTTAAAATTCCTGCAAGAGCGGCAGTCTGTCAGAAATTCAGAAATGACGGCAGATATCATAGGAGAAAGCTGGGGAGAACCAGAGCACTTCCACGAAGTTAAAGCCAGAGGACAAAACGGCAAACAAGCCCGTGCCATGGTAATATCCACAGGGCATTTCCTCCATACGTCGGAAAGGAGTGCAAGAAGACTACATGGAAGCTATGAACACCGAGGTTTCCCAATTTGGACAGAAGTTAGGTGGTTGTTAGTTAGGTGTGGTTTGGTAGTGGAAGTTAGGTTAGGGTGCAGGGCGCGGATTAGCAGGGCCAGCAAAGCGACGATCATTTTTTCAAGTAGAAAACCGACCTCAGCCCGTGCGCTCGCAACCACGTTTCAAAAATGTCGGGAAACTTGACCCTTGGCGAAAATCTTAACGAATGCCTTGGCGCACAATTCGCAACAGTTTTTAAGAGCGGCGGCATCAAATGTTGCAAGAATGACTTCAATATACGGACCAAACAAAGATAATACTTTTCAGCATGCTGATCCCCATCGTTCATTCAATTCACCATGTCTCCTAAAGCGGGCAAATATCTGCATATCCTAAGATTAAATCCTAGTTTGTTCTGCCAAGCCACGTCGCGTAACGCCCAGGCTTGTTCCGCGGCCAAATCACGGCAGGTGCATTCGGCTCTCTCGAATGACCAAAGTCTTCCTGGCCCAGTCCCTGGCATATCTTGTACGGATTTCCCAAACAGTGTTAAAGTGCTCGCGGGGACAATGTTAGTACCGGGTGAAGTCGGGTACAGCCGCTCGCCATTGTCCGCTCTTGTCATACCAACATGATGTCTGTCGCACTCCTTGCCGTGCTGTTGTGAAGCTGAATTGACTCAGACTTGTACAGATACTTCATGTAGTCAAGCCGCAGTACAGCTGATAAATTTGTGGTAAGTGTGTAAGTGTGAATTTCGGGTTGATGTCTTCGGACAATACAGCAAATAAATACGAATTTGGCCCCACCAGAGAACGACCAGCCCGTTTCACAAATTTTGCTGCATCTCATGCGTTTACTCACAGTCTCAAATGGGCTGGATTTCAGGCGTCACCCGTCGTCAATTAAAAACCATTGGTTTAAAGCTTCAGTCAGTATATTAAGAGGCTTAAAAAATGAGAATCTTATCAGCCTCGGTTACGGCAGCGGAGCAGAAGTTGACGGAACCACTTACCGCAAGTTGCCTGAAGCACTCACCATAATGAGAGAGGACGAACTTCGATCGTTTGGCTGACACAGTTTTGTACTCGGGCAAGGGTGCTGTAGACCCCGGCTGCAGCAGTGACTGTAACAACGACCGCAAGTTTTGTACTCGGGCAAGGATGCTGTAGACCCCGGCTGCAGCAGTGACTTTAACATCGAACGCAAGTTTGTGCTCGGGCAAGGGTGCTGTAGACCCCAGCTGCAGCAGTGACTGTAACATCGACCGCAAGTTTTTAATCGGGCAGGGGTGCTGTGGATCCTGGCTGCAGCAGTGACTGTAACATCGACCGCAAGTTTTGTACTCGGGCAAGGGCGCTGTAGACCCCAGCTGCAGCAGTGATTGTAACATCGACCGCAAGCTTTGTACTCGGGCAGGGGTGCGTGTAGACAGCTGCAGCAGCAGTGACTGTAACATCGACGCAAGTTTTGTACTCGGGCAAGGGTGCTGTAGACA
>NW_023596882.1:189669-240444 GCF_011947565.3 Pollicipes pollicipes
CCCCCCCCCCCCCCCTACTGGGCCGCCGCCAAATCCACCAACAAAAAAGGTCCCTTTTGTTTTAACTGCTCTGTAGCGAAGCCACTGCTGATATGTACAAAAGTCCCAGGGTGTAAGTAAAGAAGATAAACAAGCCACGTGGTATGGTAGGACGGTAGGCGTGGATTACGCCACATTGGTTCAGGAGTAGTCGAAGTAATTGATTTTGAAACATTTTGACGCTTTGTTTAGTTGTTTCCATCCTCTCTAGCTGCTGTGTCCTCTGGGATTGCATTCCTTTAGCTTGTCCCTTTCCTCTGGACTTTTGGTTTCCTACCTATATTCATCTGCCCTTTAGCCCTTTTTACTTGTTGATCATTTGGCTTATTGCATTTACCTCTGTCGTTTTGGCTTTAATCCCTGTGATATTGGCTTTATGACCAGATCCCCTTTTACATATATGCATGTGACATTCATCGCTTTTGACTGTTTTCTATTTAATTTATACCCTTTTTGCCTTTTTGCCTTTTTGCCTTTTAACATTTTTAACGTTTCGCCTGCTTGACTTTTTGCATTTCACTGGTATCTTTTTGACTTATTACCGTTTGCCTTTTTGTCACCTTGACCTATTCACATTCGAATTGAACCAATTCACTCCTGTTCCTTAGCACGTTTTACCATTTCAGCTTTTTACATCTGGCGTTTTGTCCTTTGGCTTCTTGGCTATTTACTTTTTTCGGTTATAAGCCGCACGACAGCAACATTGGTTTTGTAGCCGGCGAACCATGAGGAACTCGGACGCCCGACTCCTGGTTGTGTGACCACGTCCCTGACTCCTCACGTCACGCAGCGCCGTCCAGACGGACGCCCAACCCCTGGCTGTTTGACCACATCCCTGACTCCTCACGTCACGCAGCACCGTCCAGTCCAACTCCTGGTTGTGTGACCACATCCCTGACACCTCACGTCACGCAGCAGGGTACATCTCGTGATGCAGCTCGCAGCGAACAACAACCAAGCTCATTTTGCGATCCTGCCAACTGCCACTAGGGGATCAAACATTTACCCGGCTGGGAGCCCTTTCCAACACTAGTTTTCTCTGGCCGAGAATAGCCGTCACGCTCCACAGCACGCGGCTGCTATTGGAAACTCCTGGTCACAGCTGGAACAGGCACATGCAGGGCCGCGGCCGGCGTCAGATAGCGTCAGCCTATAGGTGGCATCAGGGAACTTCCACAGCCAGTCGCCAACTCGCCACTGAGGCAAGCACACTGCCTTCGCGACGCTGCGGCGTCCACACCTCCTCGCCGTTTGCATTTGAGAAGCACAGACGCTGACGCGCACCAGGTAAATCGACGCTCGGCTCCCACGCCCGACGTTCGACGAGGAACGCGTCACACTTTACACTAGAAATTCCCTCGGCATTAGCAGCGGTTCTATCGCAGCTAAGACCGTTAATAATTTCCACGATTCGGTGCAAATGAATGGAATGTATATAAAATAATGAATTCGATGCACCGAAAACAAGACAGATGCTTGGGTGACAGTTTTGCGATTTCGCAATGTGAGACATCGAGGAGCCTATTAAAGTCGTGGCCAATACAAACACAGCCTATACCCTAACGTCCTGATGGAAGAGGTAAACGTCAATTTGTCCCGTGTTCTATATTTATCCGCTGCGAAATCTGGCCACCTCTGATCAACACCTACTGACCTTTGACCAAGCAGCGGCGGCCGCCTAGCCTGACCTCTCGCCGACCACCCGTGTCCGGGCCAGCCCAGAACAGCGGCGCACTCACAGCCCTGCGCTGCAGATGCTTACGGGCTCCCTTCAAAGCCATGACACTCCTAGGAACTGACCAGACGTTGCACCTTCATGCCGTTCTGAAAACACAATTACTTTGAAGAGTGCTTATTGGTCTGAACTTTGGAAGAAGTGGCATTAGGCCGAGCGTGCGAGTCTTGCGTCACAACAGACCTTAGGCGCATACTGTGAATTAGGTCTTAGGGTCTCCTCGCCATGCAAGTCGGCCGCACGTTCCAAAGCCTTTCGAACTTGTTTCCAAGTGCCAAATTTATACCTGTAGCAAGTTTTTAATACTTATAACGGAGGTGCTTCAGACTGATAACAGAGACCCCTGCCGACCGTAAGATTTTGTATCTTCATCAAAGGTGGACGTTCGCATGAGTGCCGCCTAATCCAATCTACTTAGTGCCAGAACAAATTTGATTGTTGGGGCGCGATGGCACCGGCCTGTCTAGCCTCGGTGTTGACTGTCGCCGCTCGGTATGAGAGCCTCAGGGCTGGCATCAGCGCGGCGTTCGGGATCCGGGGCTCTCACAGTAGGCCAGCAGGTCAGGTCACACTACACGGCGCTGCAAGCCGGGGCCTAAGCCGAGACAACAGCCGGGCAGACGTGGCTGGCGGCGGCCATGTTGAGCCGCACATGGGGCGCTCCTCTCCAGGGCCTAAGCCGAGACAACAGCCGGGCAGACACGGCTGGCCCCAACCGGCGGCCATGTTGAGCCGCACATGGGGCTCAACATGGCCGCCTCTCCTCTCCGCCCGTGCGGTGTGTGATAATGATGCTGATAATGATGACGTGGGCGTCCTCCTCCCCCTCCCCTAGGTAATCTGAGGAGACAGGCAATGTCTTGGGGGCGTCTAGTTATTTCATGAACTATTTTGATTTGATTTGGCACACTCAACAAAATCCAGTTAAATCTGCATGTTATCAGAAGCAAGCGGTGCAAGAAACATGCAAATAAAGATGTTTCACAAACGCGCGGATAAAGATTAAAGGTTGCCCTGAAATTTGCAGATACGAAAATCATGTACTCGAGAGCCCGGTTTCTGGCGATCTGAGGATAAAGATTGACAAAGTCTCACGGCGCCGTTTATGCCAAAATGGCTGCCAGTGGTACATAATGTGGCAGATCGTGTCGATTGGGCCCATCGCCAGACGTCGCCTGGAGCGACTTCCGACCGATGGGAGGACGACAGTCATTACCGCACAGGATGCCGCCCCGCGCCGCGCCGGGAATAGCTAATGACATCCTTTTAAGTTCTGTCGCTTCCAGAACGTCAAAATACTAATTAGTGCCACGCTTTCCAGCAGGTTTTGACACAAAAATGTCGACCCTGGTCGTCAGACATCGTAAACACGCACATAACTGGCGCCCGCTGTCGCGCTCACAAATTAAATCCACTGTGTTGTGGTTGTCTTGCATTTCCTTATTCAGTATAATGCCCAAATTCGTGTCGCCTTAGCGCGAATGATTTTAGACCATATCTTCCCAACCTGTCACACTCCATTTTCGTACACTTCCATACCGCACCGTTCCCGTGGTCTAAACCGTTCGCAGCTCCTCTTGTTCGAAAAACGGTTTCCCCAGCAGTAAACAGACGGCGTCTGAACTCTCACCCCGAATGATATAAGCAAACGATTCGATGTCATCAGCCGCGAACCGATCCTTTCTTTCCTAACGACGACTACAGTAGCCAGGCGGTTTCGTAACTCGCTGAGCGATGACGCCCACCAGATAACCACTATAAGCAACAGCTGTATATCCCCACCAAAATTTGTCATCGCACTCATCCATCAGGTGTATACTGTTCAACGCCCGCGCACTTCGGCACACAGACGGGCTACTACGGCCGGGTAAACGGACTGGACATGTTCAGCGCTGAAGTCACCTAGGTGCCCGTCACATCGCCAAGGTAAACGGACCTGAACATGTCAGCGCCGTAGTCACCTAGGGACCGTCACAATCGCCAGGTAAACGGACTCGGCATGCTCATCGCTGTAGTCACCTAGGTGACCGTCACATCGCCAGGTAAACGACCCGGCATGCTCATCGCTGTAGTCACTTAGGTGACCGTCACATCGCAGGTAAACGGACTGGACATGTTCAGCGCCGTAATCACCTAGGTGACCGTCACATCGCCGGGTAAACGGACCCGACATGCTCAGGGCCATAGTCACCTAGGTGACCGTCACATCGCCAGGTAAACGGACTGGACAAGTTCAGCGCCGTAGTCACCTAGTGTGACCGTCACATCGCCAGGTAAACGGACTGGACATGTTCAGGGCCGTAGTCACCTAGGTGACCGTCAACATCGCCAGGTAAACGGACTGGCATGCTCATCGCTGTAGTCACTTAGGTGACCGTCACACATCGCCAGGTAACGGACTGGAACATGTTCAGCGCCGTAATCACCTAGGTGACCGTCACATCGCCAGGTAAACGGACTCGACATGCTCAGGGCCATAGTCACCTAGGTGACCGTCACATCGCCAGGTAAACGGACTGGACATGTTCAGCGCCGCAGTCACCTCGGCGACCGTCGCATCGCCAGGAAATGACCTCCACCAAGCCTCCAATCCATGAGATACGGCGAACACCTGGCGACTGCTTATAATGTTACCAGACAGAAAAGTCTCCAACAAGGCTCATCTTGTTTGGAAGTTGCGAAAACAACAACCCATGCACCATTCCAAGCACGCAGCAAGGGGTTCGTTGACATGTCACACAAACCAAGCACCACCTGGCATACGTAATCACTTGTTATTCGCCAGATCACCGGAGCGGAGCATTATACCTATATGCAGTCACGCAAGATACGTATACGGGATCATGATGAACACTGCGGCGTTCAGCTGCAAAACACCCTTCCACCGAGTGTCCTGCAGTAGAGATTACGCACCACGGACAGTATATATCAAACAATTAGACGATCATACAAAGCACAGTATATACACAAACGGTTGACATCATGCGGATATAATTCAAATGCTAACTAAAAACTATGGAAAGGTTTTTAACATTACCTTTAATGCTTCAGAATGTATCTTATAAAGTAGCTATATAAGTTTACATAGTCATACAACGTAATTCTAACCAATGTTGGCAGGCTTGTAGAGCCTAGCAGTCAATAGTTGCTATCATAGCTATAACACACATACACACACATACATACGCGCACCATGATGATAAAAAATAATAAGGTGACACTGAGTGGAAAATACATTAAACATATGTATATCTCGAATAACTGTCGAATCAGTTCAGTTGTCACTACACTGTTATTCTGCAAAGGCAACAGATCGAGGTTCAGTCAAGTCCCAGACCAACTTTGTCGAATATGGAAACACTCACTGAGATTCCAGTCTAGAGACTCTCATTGACGCTTCAGTCTGCAGACACTCACCAATTTCCCTGTCCGAGGGCACTCACCGACGTCCCGGTGTGAGAGTTCTCACCGGTGTCCTGGTCCGAGGGTGTTCACCGACGTCCCGGTCTGAGGGTTCTCACCGGTGTCCTGGTCCGAGGGTGTTCACCGACGTCCCGGTCTGAGAGTTCTCACCGGTGTCCTGGTCCGAGGGTGTTAACCGACGTCCCGGTCTGAGAGTTCTCACCGGTGTCCTGGTCCGAGGGGCACTCACCAATGTCCCGGTCTGAGAGTTCTCACCGGTGTCCTGGTCCGAGGGCACTCACCAATGTCCCGGTCTGAGAGTTCTCACCGGTGTCCTGGTCCGAGGGCACTCACCGACGTCCCGGTGTCCTGGTCCGAGGGCACTCACCAATGTCCCGGTCTGAGAGTTCTCACCGGTGTCCTGGTCCGAGGGCACTCACCGAGTCCCGGTGTCCTGGTCCGAGGGCACTCACCAATGTCCCGGTCTGAGAGTTCTCACCGGTGTCCTGGTCCGAGGGCACTCACCAATGTCCCAGTCGGCGGAGTGCTGCTGGCGCTCCCGGTCGGCCAGCACGTACCACACGCAGGCCAGCCAATGGGCAGCCAGCGAGAACAGCACGAGTAGCAGTGTCAGTATCATGCTGCTGTACTGGGTGTAGCGGTCGATCTTCTGCAGGAGTCGCACCAGCCGTAGCAAGCGCGTCAGCTTCAGCAGGTGGATCGGAGTCTCCTGCGGCCGACCGAAGCACAGGCTCAGAGCCCGGGACAGGTGCGGGGCAGAGGGGCGTGGGGAGGTGCGGGGAGAGGGATGGAGAGGGGAGGGGGAAGGAGAGGGGGGGGGGGAGACAAAGGCGCATTCTATCTTGTGTTAACTACGCCATCCACAAGAAGATTCCATTAGCGGGCTCAGTCTGCGCCTCATGAATAACTGAGTGACACATTTTCTGGAACTACCTACGCATGCAGCCTGAAGGAGCGTTATATATGCACAGTGCTAGGATGCCCCACGCTATCTTCCTGGTGTGCTCCATAAGCGAATGTGGTAAGTGACAAGTGCAGGATTACAGGAAAACTTTCTCTAGACTGCTGGGATGTCTCTCGTTGGCTTCAGTTGAAATAACCGTTTCTATTCTATTTAGCTTCGCAGAAACTCGCACGAAATCGTTCCGAGTGTTTCTCGCGATATGCAAACGTGCAGTGCAACATTCACTCCCGGGTGTGACAAGAGCTGTCGATTACACGCACCCGCGCTATCAAAATCTCAGATGCCAACTGTGACAACGTTTCTGCATCGATGGTAACTAAAGGATCCCTACAGAGCTAGTGGCTGAGACAGCGCGCTTTCCGGCAAGTGAGATCTGGTGCTATTGGCTTTGGAAGAAGCCGGGGCTCTGCTCGTCCGATGGTTCGATCCCAAAGTAAACATCGGAACGAGTGGATGGAATCCCAGTGGGTTATCCCAGTAGCATCCAATACGAGAAGCTTTTGTGCCAGGAGCAGCCTCCAAGCATTTAGAGACAGCGTTCGACTCCTTGGGGAACCATGACACGCTATCAGCGAGCCACTGCCGGTAAGACGTTTTTGATACCTTACGAAAATCTCATGAGAACTGTGCACAGCAAATCTCTGTAGAACTGTGCACAGTAATCTCATGAGAACTGTGGCACAGTAAATCGGCGCAACAAACGCCTTTGTAAGAATGAAATTCAAATATCATTGAACTGAGTCCTCGGAAAAGATATTTTACAGACAGATCACATAGTAAACCAAATTATGCACTTATATTCGTTAACGCTATTCAGGTGGTCAGATCGACAATGCATTTACCTACAACTATTTTGATGGAATATGCAGCAATATACCACGAGGTGACATTTCAAGTTAACAGTAGTACAAAGTACTGCGCGAGCTGCAAAAATGACAGTTACATATCGAGACGAGAGTAAGGCACATAACTGAATACCGGAGCGCATATAAAGTAACGCTGTTATAATGTGGTGGGCCTTTCGAATGCTATACACGCTACAATACTCAGCGATATGCAAACGAAAATTCTGAAGCTCTTCGCTTTCAGCACTCGGAGCTACGCTGAAAATAGCACTGCATGCAATCGGGACTTCCCTGCCGAACCGTCCGTGCCTAACTGTCAGGGCGTCAGCGCGATTTGAGCACATCTGTCTGCGAACGCTGCAGCTCTATTCGGCGGCGGGTGGAGTCGGCGGTCAGCAGCGGCGGCTCTGACCCAGGCCGGCTGACTCCCGCTACAGCCGCATGCTTGTTCGAAGCTAGGCTTCCGTCAACACCGCGCGTCGCTACGAGTGCTGTTCCACGGACATCGAGTTTACCTGGAGTGATTGACCTGGTGAGAGCCAAAGCTCGCTGAAAGGGCTTATTTCCGGGGTTAAGTGAGAAAGATTCATGTCACTTTTGGTGAGGCGTGGATTATTTCATAAGCATCGTGTTGTTGCATTTGCATGACACTTACAGGGCGGTTTACATTCGTGAATACCTTTCTGAAGCATTGCGTAGCATTGGCTGCTTTTGCCAATGACAGCATGACGGTAGCGGATGATAGCATAATAGCTAAAATATTTTCAAATTCTGGAGACACACGGTTGACGCCAACAGCATACAGAGCACTAGTACAGCCATGTTGGAAGCGTAACTCCCCGCTCGAAAGTCACAAACGCACCTGCAAGCACGGACCTCCTGCTACCAGCACCGCTGATAGTTCGGAATTTGAATTCAAGTGCCTTCTACGTTGTCCGTGCGTGAACTATCTACCCTGATTTGTGAGCGTGGTGAACTGATAGTGTACTGCTGAGTAAAAAAAACTTAATCAGCGTCGACAGTCATTCTGAAGAAATCTGACCATGACACTAGACTTGATCACTAGTGATAACTCTGCCCGTGGCTGAACCCTCGGTCCGTGCATTACTGCACAGCGTGCCATAAATGTTGGAAAACATTGGACGGGAACACTGCTAACATCAGCGGACGTAAACAGCCAGGGCAAGCCACATGCGCCACAAATGTCACAAAATAAAGCCACAGCCACAGAATGAAAAAAAGGCTCGTATGTCGGAAGATGCTGCGATGAAATACAAGAACGTTACATAAATTAAAAGCCGAAACGGAGGCAACCACAAGTCGCAGCGCATTATTTGCAACTTAAAAACCTTAAGTGACTGATAAAAACTGTTCGATCGATGTTTGATTTCAGCTGCCACGCCAGCTTCAGGGGAGAAGTCGCTGAAGGCAGAAAGCTGTCAGAAGCACGTGAACGACACACAGACACATGCCAGGCGGGCGAGTCCAGGGCCCGAGGTCAGCGTCACCCTGTCAGCGGGTCAAAGGTCGTCGAGGAGTGCCCACCGTCACCCTGCTGGCGGGCCAAGGTAGAAGAGAGTGGCCGCTGAGTGTCTGTGGAGCGGCCGCCGGTCCGACCTCGTCCAGGCCCGCCCGAGGCCAGGTGCACGGACGCACGTCAAAGGTGGAAGAGAGTGGCCGCTGAGTGTCTGTGGAGCGGCGCCGGTTCGACCATCGTCCAGGCCGCCGGGGGCGAGGTGCACGGGCGCACGTCACACGAGGAGCACACCACACGTGTTCACTGTAGCAGACGGGTGCCGACTGGCGACAGGCGGGTCCATGCACCAAGACAGTCAAGGACTTCCAGGCGGGCGAGGTAGATGACGTTCAGTGTCGAGGAATGGGGTGCGAGCGGGTTATCATACCCGGCGCAAACGTGCCTTTCTTGGTATGCAGATGGAAGTAACTACATCATCATTGGATGTCGATGTCATGCGAGTGGGCACTCATCTAAGCCAAGTGCTGTTTGAAACCAAAATCTGGGCAGAAATACGGCAATGACCAAGTCTCAGCAGTTATGCAATAAGGCATCATGCCGCAAAAGAACATTCCGGAAGATACAAGACGGCCATTTATCACATTTAGTGCAAAATAAAGGACATGTTTGGAAACATATTCTCTCTTGATGCTTCCGGAACACTTGGAAGATGGTTTCTGTTCAATGCCTTTCGAATGTTTAGTTTATGTTAGGCTACCTTTCTCCTTTAACTTGCTCAAGAAAAGTCCTGATATTTGTGTGTGTAAAATACTGAAGCCATTGCACCATTTTGCTCTTCCATGGTGCAATGTCTAGAGCCCAGGGCCCAGGCTGAAACTAAGCGCGCGTTATGCATGGTTGCGTATGTGAAGGCACAAATGTCTACACTGACCCGCATTGGCGTGTGCCACTTGGTTCATTCGATCTCGAGGCACGCGTCTAAAGAATACCTCTCTCATCGAGGCAGGTCACATATATCAGAAGCAAAGTTCTCTTGAGGCACAACTTATTTTGCAACCCATCCTGAAACCGAACTTCTTAAGAGCATCATTACTGTATGTCAATCGATAAATCTTAAAAAATAGGTATGCTTCACTGCGGCCTGATATTGGCTCACCGGGTGAGGATTTCAAATAGTCTCTAAATATCACACTAAACAGGTGACCGTTGTTGAAGATGGTACTGCATGATCTGGAACATGATTGTGACTTGTCAGATAATTTTCTTTCAAACAATAAATCAAGTTGTACAATTTAGGCCAGTGACAGTGATCTTAGCAAAACCCAAACCCAGCAGGGAAATGTCACAACACACCGCAGGATCGGGATGTTCAAACGACTGAGTTTCCATATGTCGCCTTCAATTCAAATATTATCCATTGGTGCTGCTCAAAGGAATACCACGGGAGTCAAATTTTGGATATTGGAACGTTATTGGGATGATAGCCACCGTGAAGAATGCAAAAGATACAATTAGACATAATTTTGCGAATATGGCCTTTCTAAAGACCTGAAACGACGCAATTCGGCGTACTTTTTTGAACATGACCGTCTGGTATCCTATGTTAGTTGGTTCGAAGTTCACTGAAATCGGCAGACCATGCATTAAGTACCTCGTCTTTCAAGTTAAGAACCCGTCGGAGCTGAAAAAGAGGAGATGGTCATGGAAGCAACACGGCCTTGTGTGCCGCATCAGCTGCTCACAAAACTAGGACATTCGCTTTTCGTCCAAAATTGGGCAAGTCAAAGACATCTTGTGCTGCGGAGGCGAAGACAAAATACCTGACATCCATTTATTGTTCGAATTGCAATTTTTGCCTCCATTTATTGTTAACAAAAACACTGCACCGCGTCGGTCTAAGCATGAGCCATAATGCGACAACGCACCAAAACAGATTCCCCGGAACTGCGGTGCGCATGACTTTCAAATATCCGGATGGTTCTGGCGCTTCCAACTTGATAAAACGAATCCATTTAAAGTAAGGCCTACAGGCGATAGTTGCATGCTTTTTCCTAGGATTGACGCCTTCAGGGCGGCAATGTATGCACGCGTGGCTTCGCTAACACTATACACCGCCGTCATTTTGGCTGGTGCGAACAAATTAAGCGCACCCCTGTGCGTGATTCACGGAATTTATGTAATCAATATTTTATCCTATTGAGACCAGCAAACCAGTCCTAATTTCTACAGGTCATTATTTACCCTACGGATGGTCGCATAGGGCCGAAAAAATAGATGAGAGCTTCGGTATTGAACAAAACAAAAGGACAACATTTTATTTATGCTTCTGTTTTGCAGTACCAATAATTTTGATGTGCTCGTGACAATGTACGGCAGGCCCAAACCCCCTGGACACATGATCATACCGGTTGTTGTCAGCTAATAGCAGGTATACCGCGAACGTGGTGAGTAAACTCCGCATTCAACCAAATAGTGAAAGCTTGCACACCCCATCGAATCTACGTCATCCGGTCTTCCACTAGTATTATTTCCGTCGGATCTACGTCATCCGGTCTTCCACTAGTATTACTTCCATCGGATCTACGTCATCCGGTCTTCCACTAGTATTACTTCCATCGGATCTACGTCAGCTGGTCTTCCACTAGTACTACTTCCATCGGATCTACGTCAGCTGGTCTTCCACTAGTATTACTTCCATTGGATCTACGTCAGCCGGTCTTCCACTAGTATTACTTCCATCGGATCTACGTCAGCTGGTCTTCCACTAGTATTATTTCCATCGGATCTACGTCAGCTGGTCTTCCACTAGTAATCGCTTTCATCGGATCTACGTCAGCTGGTTTTCCACTAGTATTATTTCCGTCGGATCTACGTCAGCTGGTCTTCCACTAGTATTATTTCCATCGGATCTACGTCAGCTGGTCTTCCACCAGTCTTATTTCCATCGGATCTACGTCAGCCGGTCTTCCGCCAGTCTTATCTCCATCGGATCTACGCCAGCCCGTCTTCCGCCAGTCTCATTCCCATCGGATCTACGTCAGCCGGTCTTCCACCAGTCTATTTCCATCGGATCTACGTCAGCCGGTCTCCCACCAGTCTTATTTCCATCGGATCTACGTCAGCCGGTCTTCCACCAGTCTTATTTCCCTGCACTATGATATTTCCATCCCGTTAAGGTTAACAGGACCCCTGGGCGTTCCCAACGCTGCGCACAGGAAATGTGCAGGCGAAACAGGGCAAACCAATCAGCCCCAGTGCCAGGCGTTTTCCCTGATCAATTCCCATGTGAAAAGCTGAAAACGTTTCAGGAGTGTTCCATACATTTTGCAGGAATGCTAACAATTTCAACTAGCTCTAAGCGCCACGTCAAGATGCAGATTTTGGTCAGTCATCTGCAGATTTTACCGCTTCAGAAACTCAAGAGGTTTTGGCGGCAAGAAAGGATAGTTTGATAGTTATCGAAACATGACGACTTAAGTACTTATGTACATGAGCAGTGATACTTATGCATGCTTTACAAAATAGGAATGCTTGTTTTTCCATTTCAACTTCAAAAAAGAAATGTTTGTCATCATACGCAGTACCCAGTATTACCTCAACTTAAAACTTGTCCGACAAAACTTGTGCCATTTTTCGACTTCATGTGGCGTCCAATATTGTATGCTAGCTGACAACGCTTCCGTCATTGTCAAGATACGACACACAACGGGAGTCCACCACAACAAGCTGCGAAGCTGGATAGCGCGTGCATCTGGTCTGCATAGTCTGTCCGAGACGTGGGCCGCCGCAGCATGCGGCCTCAGCGGTACGTTACCATCGAGGTTCCAACACCGGATATCGCGAACCCCAATGTTCACGTTCGAAAACAGCGCTCTGCTACGTGTCTGCTGCGAACGATTGATGATGCCCCCAAAGGGGCCCTCGCGCTCCTTCACTCTCGCCGGCGTCCGCTGCCGACGCGGCACCGGGCGTCACGAGCGGTGGCGGCCGTGATCTCGTCACCGGGCAGCTGCCAGCGGCTCACCGAGCTGTAGACGTCCGCCGCGAACAGCAGGTCGACGGCAGCGCCGCCAGCAGATCCACGATGAACCAGCCCTTTAGGTAGTTGGTGGCGATGTAGCGCGGGTTGGAGACCACCTCACCTTTCTTTTCACGTACGTTGTGCGGAGTTGAGGACGATGTCTGGAACAGAGGCCAGGCACGGCTTGGGGCAGTGCCTTCATCTAACACTGAGGCATAGCATCATCTAAACCCGCTGCATGCCAGGCTCGCAGAACATGACGAGCACACATAGTCCGGAATGTCAGCTGTAGATCGAAGGCGACACAGCGTGACAGTATGACCCTTGGGCTTCAGACGGCTGGCAATGCAGCGGCAGCGAGCAGCAGACACCAGTGTCTTGCAATTCACGATTTGGTGGAACATAGCACATTTTCCTGTTTATCAACCTGAATTCGTTCGTTCATACCTAGATCAAATTTTCCAACCATGTTGTTATTTTTCGGTGCTTTTGAGAGGACAATTTACTGCCCAGATCGCCTTTTGCTGGGACAGTTTTGACACCCTAAGCTGGCCGGTCGGCCGGGCCCACACACTGTGGCAGCTCGTACCCGGTGCACCAGGCTCCAAGGGCTCCGGACGGGAACCTCGGCACTGCTGCCTTCGGCAGGCCGCAGGGAGTACCCGCTCCTGGAGAGCGCCCCCGCTGCCTCCTGGCGCACGCCCCTAGGGCACGGCACCGCTGCCTCCTGGCGCCCGCCCCTAAGGGACGCTACAGCTGCCTCCTGGCGCCCGCCCCTAAGGGACGCTACAGCTGCCTCCTGGCCCGCCCTAAGGGACGGCACCGCTGCCTCCTGGCGCCCGCTCCTGAGGGACGCTACAGCTGCCTCCTGGCGCCCGCTCCTCAGGGACGCCACCGCTGCCTCCTGGCGCCCGCTTCTGAGGGACGCTACAGCTGCCTCCTGGCGCCCGCCCCTAAGGGACGGCACCGCTGCCTCCTGGCGCCCGCTCCTGAGGGACGCTACAGCTGCCTCCTGGCGCCCGCTTCTCAGGGACGCCACCGCTGCCTCCTGGCGCCCGCCCCTGAGGGACGCTACAGCTGCCTCCTAGCGCCCGCTCCTCAGGGACGCCATCGCTGCTTCCTGGCGCCCGCCCCTAAGGGACGCCACCGCTGCCTCCTGACGCCAGCCCTGAGGGACGCCACCGCTGCCTCCTGGTGCCCGCTCCCCAGGGGTGCCACCGCTGCCTCCTGACGCCCGCTCCTGAGGGGCGCCACCGCTGCCTCCCGGCGCCCGCCGCTGAGGGACGCCACCGCTGCCTCCGCGCCCCGCCGCTGAGGGACCCACGGCTGCCTCCTGACGCGTCCCGCGCACGAGGTGGCCATGCTCATAACCGCACTCAGAATGCGGCGCGGCGCTGCTCCGTACAGAGCGCTAATGGGGATGACATGTAGCCCCGCTGGTGACCCGGCTGTACCCCGGGTGCCGCACCTGCGCCTGACCGGTGGTCTCACTTCTCCCGTATCACACACTAATGTGTGAGCTCGCTCGGCCGAAGCCAGCTCTGCCTACGAACACGCGTATGGCCCGTATGGGCCGCGTATGGTACATGGGCGCCCAGCACTGCTCACACGGGTCAGCATTAACAGAGCTCCAAGGTACCGACCGCTCGGGAATAACGGTGTTTTCTAACACTGGTCAAGTTCAAAACGGCTAAATTGTTCCCTCGCGACCAGATGGGCTGATGAGAGCTACATGTGCTTTGCTAGTACTGTAAGCACGATATTATTATTCCTGCTCCAGCTAGCAACCAAGACAATCAACCACCTGACTTACTCCATAGATGTGGTCAATTTACGCCCACAAACGGACACCTTCTATGACAAATACAATCAGGTGTTGTCTCTCTGTCACTGACGTTATAACCGGCTGATGAAGTGTCTGCAGTAGGAGTTCGCTGTGGACGAGCTGGCGGCGCTGCTGGATTAGGGAAAGTTGGCCACGAACGTCAGAGGCGACTGGAAACATGGGAGGCTGCGGCCGCGCCACAGTGCGGTGCCTGATTGTTGTCATCATCTTATAATGCACTCGTGACATGTAATATCGGGTGGAATCGAATCGAGTGGAGTCGAGCTACCAAGGTTTGAGGAAGATGTCTTCAAATTCCCTCTAATGACACACCGGCGTTGCATGCAGCTTGAGGAAAGCAATCATGACGCACAGTAGGCCACTGTTGCCTTATCACATACACATTGAAGACAAAAGCGTACCTCCGAGAAAGAAGGGCAATGACAGGTGTTTTGACGAAGGATTACGGCGCAAAACTTTTCTTAAACTTTTAACAAAGTTTCAGCGTTGTTTTCTAGCCACCAACCCTTATCTTGTTTTTGGCTAGAAATATTCTGCAGGGGTTTACATGATTTTTGTAAGGAAGTAAAGTTGGATAAATTGTAATTGGCTGGCATAAGTTAAAAATTGTTAATGTATTTGAAAAGCAAGTTGTTAGAAACAGCGCAAGCAAATGCCGCGCTGCAGCGGCATCTGTTGAGTGACTCGCCTTGTTCTTGACAAAACTTTCGCGAATCATTCTAGTTATTTGACCCTTTGTACTGTTTAAGCCTCAGCAAGTTCTGGCTGAGCAAAAATCAGTGAAAAATTCCAACCTAGCGACCATCTTATCATGACTACGCTCCTCCAGTTGCCGCTCCAGTATGAAACCAGTACTGAATTCTCACTGAAATTTGATTGATGAAGTTAAGTATATTTATAGGCATATCTAAACTCAGTCGCTCACAGGCCCAAGAGTTGATGTACCGTCACGCACTTCAGATCAGCTCACTCTAGCGAGACTTGGCAAGAAGAGACCAGTGTTCAGCTTGAAGAGTTGGGTGGTCTGGATCGCTTGGGAGCTTTGATAATAGTTGTCCCAATTTTCGACTTTTGTTTCCGGTCGATTGGCAAACAAAGTTTCTTTTTATCACCAGTTCCACCCGGTAATTCAGAACGCATCCTTTCGCCACTTCCACCGCACGGCCGTCTTCTGTCTCGGCAGGTCCCCTCACCGCTCCACGTCCCTCCCACCTCGTTATTCAGCAGCGGCCGTCGAGGGACACGGTGGTGTCCAGGGTCCCCGCCGCCCGCAGCGACAACGGATCGCCTGGAGACCGCTCATCATCGCGGCGCCAGGCCGTTGTCGGGCGGCGCTGCGCCCACGCCCAAAGCCGTGTGTGATTACGCGAGGTGTCGCAGCCTTCACGCCCAGCCCGTCGTCTATCGATCATACCGCGCGGGTCGGGCGCGTCCGCACCGGCTGCGAAACGGCCAAACGGCACTCTGAAAAACGCTGCCAGCCGGCGTTCAGCTGCGGCGGGAGAAACGTGACAAACCGGCGCCGGGCCCGAGGAGTCCACCCGGTGATTGGGGCTCCACGAGCCGCAGCTAAGCGTTGCCGGCCCACATACGAACGCCAACGCTTGCACCGGTGAGTGGACGGGCCGCCGACAGGGACTCGCAGTCCGAGAGTGGGGGCTCCACAGGCGAAAACAAAGAATTCTGCACACCCAAAAACAGGGACCTCCATTTACCACGGCAAGGTTTGAGCTTATTCCGCTGCAGCAGAATGCATTCGACTTAGACTTGCAACACATGAGGTTAATTCCGACTCTGTTCTGATCAGCATTGCACGTTGAGCCGACTCACCTCACACTTAACACAACGATCACGTTTTGTTTTTGTTCTGATTCCGTTTCCGCACAGGGCACAACTATGAATGCCTGCTATATCTCTCTCTCCCTCTCACTGTCTCTCCCTCTCTCCGCTCTCATTTTTCTCTCTCTCCCTCTCTCTCTCACACATTCTTTTTCTCTCTCGCTCTCTCTCTCTCTCTCTCTCTCTCTCTCTCTCTCTCTCTCTCTCTCTTTCTCTCTCTCTCTCCTCCTCCTCCTCCTCCTCTATCTTTCTGCCCTTTGAAAAAAAAACGATTCGTTTGATCCTAATGCGAGACCGCACACAGGTGCAAAAGTTGCGTGCTTTGGGAAAAGACGTCGCATTCGCCACACATCACTCGCCCAGACAACGTTTCGCACAAAGGTGGAGGCGTTCCCTGGCTTTCCGACCGGCTGTGCCCCCTAACCCGAAAGGCTTGACCATACGTAGTACACCAGCCACGCCAGCGAAGAGACACCCGCCACAAGTCTGACCTGCGGCTACCGCGAGTCTGACACGTAAGGTGTGTATTTTGGCACCGGTGATCGTGTCCTCACGTCGAAGGTGATCCCAGGGTGATCCCATGCGGCATCCGATCGGTAGCCAAGCGTTGTGAACTCTTGATGTATAGCGAGCAGTATGCTAACCATACGCATGCATGCATTCGTATGTCACGACGACAGGGAACACTAGACTGCATTGCACAGCTGCGGCGGCAATACGAACCTGGGCGACCTCGGCTGCCCAGGACGGCGCTGACGAAGTTATTCCGATAGCAGTCTAGCACAGGGCTCAGCAGCTGGTGAAGGACTGTGATACACTATGGCTAAAGGTATAGGACCACTGCAGATCCAGGCGGAGTGAGGCATCCATGCTGTTTCTGAGCCGGCGGTTTGATCCACAAATCTCAGACCTCTGCAAACGCGAAGGCAGCAGCAATGTCCCAAAAAAACAAATGCCGGGAACTTGAAGAACGTTCAAGTTGGATAGCAGATCCGAAACTGTTAGACATCGGTGGAGCAAGTTTTCTCGGAAGCCGACGACTGCCGACTACAGAGCCTGTCTGCAGCACAACGCACGATAAGTATGCAAGTTGCACACCCCTGTCAATGGTGATGGCCGCTGCCCACGCGGACCACACCCACACACCCCAGTACCGTGCCGTTTGGTTGTACATAGCTCCCGCCGCTGCGATGTTACACCGCGGCGCCTATCTCGGACACCGGCAGCAGGCACGTGATGCTCACTGGCCACCAACGTCGAAGAAAGGTTCCCCTGCCCGGTGCACCTCGTGTCCATGCCGCGCTGTTCATAATGTCCTGCCGCCGCGCTCGGATATCCAGCCATGCGATATTCAAACTGATGTAACAAGACTGCATCTCATGCCGGACTGGCAACTGGCCCCAACAGACGATATTTAGCACCATTGTTGGCGGACCAATAATGGCTGAACGCGGGCATAGTAAACAGAGGTCAGAGGTCCCTCCCCTTTCCCATTATCTACAGACATCGATGCCACTGATAGTAAACGTGTTTCTGCCGCAGTTTTTCCAAATGTATTTTCTTTATTTCTATCACCAATGATCAAGCTATCAGGAGTGACCCACCCGCAGCCCAGCCATAACATAGTCTTACATCACCGCATCAAAAGAAAATGAGTACGTCACGGTGCTCCGAACAAAGAAAAAGTGAAATAAATCAAAATGCAAGCAAATGAAGCGGGTCTTTTTGCATGTTACATTAAACAGCAGCCATCAGAAGTTTTTTTACTTCCTGCTTTTGACTTCAAAGTGTTTTCTTCCCTCCCTCTAAAGTAGAACGTAGACGTAGCTAAATATGTCATTTACCTCACCACAAACCTGCATTTAGCACCACGTATGTGCAGTTTGGGTCAAGCGCTAGCTTTCTCACTCTCCGTTTCCCTATCGACGCACCGCAGTGAGCCGATGAGATGTGTGAGGCGCGTCTGTTGGTGTTGGTGCAAGTGCCAAAACACTCACCAATGAGGAACAGCGCTTCCACCACGACATCGCTGACCACCGACGGCCTGTCACGATCCATGACGAAGCTGGCGTTGTACGGCACAACCACGGCCACGTAGAACGTGGCGACGAGGATCAGCCAGTCCCAGCAGGACTTAAAAATTCCTGCAAGAGCGGCAGTCTGTCAGAAATTCAGAAATGACGGCAGATATCATAGGAGAAGCTGGGGAGAACCAGAGCACTTCCACGAAGTTAAAGCCAGAGGACAAAACGGCAAACAAGCCCGTGCCATGGTAATATCCACAGGGCATTTCCTCCATACGTCGGAAAGGAGTGCAAGAAGACTACATGGAAGCTATGAACACCGAGGTTTCCCAATTTGGACAGAAGTTAGGTGGTTGTTAGTTAGGTGTGGTTTGGTAGTGGAAGTTAGGTTAGGGTGCAGGGCGCGATTAGCAGGGCCAGCAAAGCGACGATCATTTTTTCAAGTAGAAAACCGACCTCAGCCCGTGCGCTCGCAACCACGTTTCAAAATGTCGGGAAACTTGACCCTTGGCGAAAATCTTAACGAATGCCTTGGCGCACAATTCGCAACAGTTTTTAAGAGCGGCGGCATCAAATGTTGCAAGAATGACTTCAATATACGGACCAAACAAAGATAATACTTTTCAGCATGCTGATCTCCATCGTTCATTCAATTCACCATGTCTCCTAAAGCGGGAAAATATCTGCATATCCTAAGATTAAATCCTAGTTTGTTCTGCCAAGCCACGTCGCGTAACGCCCAGGCTTGTTCCGCGGCCAAATCACGGCAGGTGCATTCGGCTCTCTCGAATGACAAAAGTCTTCCTGGCCCAGTCCCTGGCATATCTTGTACGGATTTCCCAAACAGTGTTATAGTGCTCGCGGGGACAATGTTAGTACCGGGTGAAGTCGGGCACAGCCGCTCGCCATTGTCCGCTCTTGTCATACCAACATGGTGTCTGTCGCACTCCTTGCCGTGCTGTTGTGAAGCTGAATTAACTCAGACTTGTACAGATACTTCATGTAGTCAAGCCGCAGTACAGCTGATAAATTTGTGGTAAGTGTGAATTTCGGGTTGATGTCCTCGGACAATACAGCAAATAAATACGAATTTGGCCCCACCAGAGAACGACCAGCCCGTTTCACAAATTTTGCTGCATCTCATGCGTTTACTCACAGTCTCAAATGGGCTGGATTTCAGGCATCACCCGTCGTCAATTAAAAACCATTGGTTTAAAGCTTCAGTCAGTATATTAAGAGGCTTAAAAAATGAGAATCTTATCAGCCCCGGTTACGGCAGCGGAGCAGAAGTTGACGGAACCACTTACCGCAAGTTGCCTGAAGCACTCACCATAATGAGAGAGGACGAACTTCGATCGTTTGGCTGACACAGTTTTGTACTCGGGCAAGGGTGCTGTAGACCCCGGCTGCAGCAGCAGTGACTGTAACAACGACCGCAAGTTTTGTACTCGGGCAAGGGTGCTGTAGACCCCGGCTGCAGCAGTGACTTTAACATCGAACGCAAGTTTTGTGCTCGGGCAAGGGTGCTGTAGACCCCAGCTGCAGCAGTGACTGTAACATCGACCGCAAGTTTTGTAATCGGGCAGGGGGTGCTGTGGATCCTGGCTGCAGCGGTGACTGTAACATCGACCGCAAGCTTTGTACTCGGGCAAGGGCGCTGTAGACCCCAGCTGCAGCAGTGATTGTAACATCGACCGCAAGCTTTGTACTCGGGCAAGGGCGCTGTAGACCCCAGCTGCAGCAGTGACTGTAACATCGACCGCGAGTTTTGTGCTCGGGCAAGGGTGCTGTAAACACCGGCTGCAGCAGTGACTGTAACATCGACCGCAAGTTTTGTACTCGGGCAAGGGTGCTGTAGACCCCGGCTGCAGCAGTGACTGTAACATCGACCGCAGCGGCTCGCAGTGACCACTTCATCCCCACAGACACCAACTCACGTGACCACATCATCCCCACAGACACCAACTCGCGTGACCACATCATCCCCACAGACACCAACTCGCGTGACCACAATCATCCCCACAGACACCAACTCGCGTGACCACATCATCCCCACAGACACCAACTCGCGTGACCACATCATCCCCACAGACACCAACTCGCGTGACCACATCATCCCCACAGACACCAACTCGCGTGACCACATCATCCCCACAGACACCAACTCGCGTGGACCACATCATCCCCACAGACACCAACTCACGTGACCACATCATCCCCACAGACACCAACTCGCGTGACCACATCATCCCCACAGACACCAACTCGCGTGACCACATCATCCCCACAGACACCAACTCGCGTGACCACATCATCCCCACAGACACCAACTCGCGTGACCACATCATCCTCACAGACACCAACTGGTCCAAATGAGCAGACCATGAAACTCCAACCTTCGGCGACTCCCATGGCCCGACCCACAATCATCACCACCCGCGAGTGCTGCCACTGAACTGAACTACCCCCAGGCGGCCGACGTAGCGTGCGGCGGTCTTACGTTATTGAGCTTGATCTTGGACTTCCTCTCCTGGGTGTAGTGTCCGGACAGCTGGTAGAGCACGGCGCGGGACCGACGCCGCTGGTAGTTTGATCGGCGGAGCCTCCACGTCCAGCTCGTTACCGTTCGGATCTGAGAGGTCGAACCGTACTCAGGGCGGACCCGGATCACGCGCTGCCCCCCCCCCCCCAATCGTCCTCGGGACAAGAGCAGATCAAGCCGCTGCTCAAGGGAACGTGCTTCGTTTTCTAACTGCACGGGACTGGAGGAAAAATGACAGCGAAAGGCAAAGGTGGTAACGTAACAACAGATATCAACTGCAGGCAGAATGTGAGAAGTTTGCATTAATATTCCCGCATATGCCTGAAAATGGAAAAAGTATGCGGTTTGTTTTTGCCACGATTCGTATTTACATATGACAACGCACAATCAGTAATGTGCCAACAACGCGCAGACACTCATTGATCGTGGCCAGCAGCATTGATCTCCGTTGAGGCGATGGTTGGCCTTAGGGCCGCTCCCCGAGGCGTGTCCACGGGGAGGGACTGGAGCCCTCAGCCGCGCTATGATCAAGAAAATTATGGGATTCGCGAGATCGCGCCTCGTTCCATGCCATAACTAAAAATCATTCAAGTAAATGACCCCGAACCATTTTACGTTGGACGTTCTCTGTTCTTTTAAAACCAGAGGATAATCAGCCAGTACATCCAAGAGCAGACCAATTCGAGCAGGTTGACACACGTCGCCGTGTCTGCCGGAAGGCGCAGTGCGTGGCGCACCCTTCTCCCCTTCCAAGTTACCCGTGAAGCACAGTGCCCCCGTCAAAGTTTCGCTGACGCACCGTACCCGCGCCCGAGTTACCCGTTACGCGCCGTGCTCCCGTCGGAGTTACCCGTGACGTACCGTGCTACCGTCGGAGTTACCCGTGACGTACCGTGCTCCCGTCGGAGTAACCCGTGACGCACCGTGCTCCCGTCAGAGTCACCCGTGACGCACCGCGCTCCCGTCAGAGTCACCCGTGACGCACCGTGCTCCCGTCGGAGTTACCCGTGACGTACCGTGCTACCGTCGGTAGTTACCCGTTACGCGCCGTGCTCCCGTCGGGAGTTACCCGTGACGTACCGTGCTGCCGTCGGAGTTACCCGTGACGTACCGTCTGCCGTCGGAGTTACCCGTGACGTACCGTGCTCCCGTCAGAGTCACCCGTGACGCACCGTGCTCCCGTCAGAGTCACCCGTGACGCACCGTGCTCCCGTCAGAGTCACCCGTGACGCACCGTGCTCTCGTCGGAGTTACCCATGACGCACCGTGCTCTCGTCAGAGTCACCCGTGACGCACCGTGCTCTCGTCGGAGTTACCCGTGACGCACCGTGCTCTCGTCAGAGTCACCCGTGACGTACCGTGCTCTCCGTCGCCGCACAACCGCTCCTCCTCGGGTTCCTCATACGGCAAGGAGGACATCTGCGCCACCTTGGTCGGCGTGATGTCCTTGTGCGACGCCAGGAAGAGCACCACCTCCCGCTTCTCGTTCTTGATCGGCACGATGTCCAGCAGGCACCAGAAGGGCGAGCCTAAAACACCGCGTCGCGGTGGATGCAGGCGTACATCAGCGAACACAGGGCCGCCATGTGAGTGGCCCGGCCATTTTGTTTTCTTATCTACGGAATCGTCCATGAATTGGTGACCAGAAGCGCCTCCCCTGCCTAGAAGCGGCAAAGGAACTTGACACGGTCATTAGGAAGCCAAAAAGGGCCGCGTCGCTCCCTACTGAGAAGTGAGAAAATGAACTACGTAAATAGCATGCACGTTCAGCATGCTAGCCATATATTACGGCACTTTTCAGGTAAGTCGGTTTATTATTATAATTAGAAATGATGCATTGAATTCTGAACAAAAAATCCAAGCAATAAGTGCCAAGCACGATGACTACACCAACGCCCATCTACATTAACGCCCAGGTTCGACTAAAAAAAAAAAAACTATAGCTATGCTCTTGCAGCCGGCGTAAGATAACATTGTACCGGTCACAACGGTACTTCCTGATCAATTGCGTTAGAACTCTCCCGCCTGAACAGATTTGATGCAAAGCACCATACCCAGTCACCAGCGGCCACTGGCGCCCGCCTGGCAGACTTACCGTTTTTCCTGTAGAACATGACCTCGAGCTTCAGCTCAGTCTTGCTCTCGAGCGACAGCTCGATCTGCTGGCGGTGTTCCTCGGCCGTGTCCGGGCCGTACAGGAAGCGACACGCACACCCCTTCTGCATGATCTGGGCGCGAGCGTGCCCCGTCAGCTCGCAGAAGCCGTCCGAACAGTACACGATCGGGAACGTCGACGACACCTTGGCATTGCCCAGCACGAAGTTGCTGTCTGCAACGATAGAGCGTGTGGCTAGCTGCAGCGTTCTCTGGGAAGGAGTGTTCGCCACACAGTGAGGAGGGAGGGAGGCGCGGTTCAAGGCAAGGGACGGGGCGGTGCCGAGGCCTTCATAGCCGCAGACAGCTGAGCTAGCCGCTGTTGTATTATTTCGGGTCGCTGAGGCCAAGTATCTTCACTTCGTCACATGACTGGTACCATAAAAAGATCAACAAATTACTATCAGACGACATCCTTTTGTGCTGATTCGTCTGTTTGTATTTCCAGCAGTCTAGATTTGTTGTTGTATTCTTCCATTTTTAGACGGGACAATATCTGGTCGGTTGCCATTGGTTCTACGGACCTAAATTGGTAGCTCTCCTGCTCTCCTGGCATTCAGCGCCCTCGAACTCTCATGGCGCCAAACATCCGATGTACGTAATGGCATGACGACGATATCATCACCCAATGATACGAGCCAGTGTTCACCGTCTATGGTTGCCACTCGGTAGACTCTCCCCATCACGAGCTTTTGTTACCATGCTACGAACTCTCTTCTCGCAGTTTTTACCGGGCGGGGGCTATTTATCAGGAGTTTCATCCCGATTACGAGAGACCGTCAATTTTCCCAAGTTCCCGCACAGTAAAGCAGCAGTATATATATATATATATATATATATATATATATATATATATATATATATATATATATATATATATTATATATGTATACTCTCTCTCTCTCTCTCTCTCTCTCTCTCTCTATCTCTCTCTCTCTCTCTATCTCTCTCTCTCTCTCTCTCTCTCTCTCTCTCTCTCTCTCTCTCTCTCTCTCTCTTCTCTCTCTCTCTCTCTCTCTCTCTCTCTCTCTCTCTCTCTCTCTCTCTGTATTACAGACGTGGGTCCATCATTAAACCAAATAGGACTGAAGCAGCACTGGTTTGCCATCACCTCAGCCGCCGTTCGCATATGAGGCTGTCAGAGTCCAGTGGTTTCGTGAACTCGCCAACCCATTGTGCAGCTCCATAACTGGCTTGGGTAAGCCTGTTCAGGTAAGAGGTCGTAAAGAGCAAAAAGTGTAAGTGCTCTCGGAACTCGTCGTTTGTATTCGCCTGTAAATTAGCGACTGAAACCGTTTTATGAAAACTGTGACGCACGTTATGTCAAAGAAAAAAACCACCATGCCAATCCTACCTTAAATTCTTTCACTTCACCAAGCAAATATATCCGCGGGCAGTGAATGCACACAGCCAAGATCACATCCTGCTCAGGACAGCACACCCCCGGAGGCGCCGCCGGCTGGGGTGGGACGCGCGGCCGGACGCCGCTGGAGGACGCCGCCGCGGGCGACGGCCGTCGCCCGCGGCTGTTTTCGCCGCCAACGTGCTGTTATCGTCGACAGTCGGCCGTCACGGCGCCGGACTTATCAATGACCACGCGCCGAATTCATCCCGTGGACGATTACGAGCCGGTTTCGTCGCTGTCCGCTGATCACGCGCTAGTTTTTTTTTTCGCGACATGCACTGCCCTGTTGAACCTAAAGTGATGGCCATAAGCAGAGGCCCAGCCGGCAGGCGTAAACATGGGTCACCGTAGAGAACGGTAGGACAGTGATCCTACCAAGAACGGTAGGACTGCGATCCTACGAGAACGGTAGGACGGCGATCCTACCGAGAACGGTAGGACGGCGATTCCTACCGAGCACGGTTAGGACGGAGGCCCTACCGAGAACGGTTAGGACGGCCGACGAACGCTGCAGTGCTGGTGGCATTCCTGCCCTGGCTGCTATTCGAGGCCGGCGCCATAGTGCACCTGACAGGACGTCGCCCTTGGCGGTCTTCGGAGCCAGTCCGGCGCCGGAAAGTCAGCCAATCCGCACCAGCAATGGCGGCACGGCCGACGGAGCAGCCGCGGGGCTCCATTTGCAGCCGGCGGCGACGATCCCGTTATCGCTAAATTGCATGCGCTGTATCAATTTCTGGTGAATTTGAGTAAGATATACGGACTTGGAAATATGTCGCCACTCGTAAGGAATAAGGCCGCTGGACGGGCGAGTTTTGCTTAGTTTGTTATAAAGCTGGCAACTTGTGGGCAACATAGCTGACTGGCTGCAATACGTTTTCATACGAAATTGTCATGTGCTACGTCTAGAGCGACTGAATTTGCGTTCGTTTGCGCGCAACGATTGGTTTCGGTTGGCCACAGGTCATGATGACCTCGCACAGCAGCGGTTTCACGTGGCCAGCTGCGAAAGCGATTCAAACCTTATTCGTTTTCACGATTGATAATTCTTCGTTATAACTTTCAGCTCCTCTGAAAAAATTTGCCAGCCTCAAAACGTTCAGATACTTGCAGAAAACGTTAACAGGCATCTCAGGATAAACCCATCGCACTTCATAGTGGCTCGCTGCAGAAAACGCAAAGAACTTCCGCTTTCCCTACCCCTGAATCATATCACGCATTTCCTACTACGGGTCCTAGCATATCCGTCATTTTCCAATGTTCTGGCAACGGCGGCTGGTGTTGTTAGCATCGGCGTGAGCCGTACACCAGACACCCCCGGGTACGTGGGTTTTTTTCTTGTTTAATTCCTCCGGTCAGCCGGCCACCACATCCACAAATCCCCTGCTACCTCGAAGACTAAGACATGCTACAACCGAGTGAAAGCGGCCTCTGACGCCTCGCATGCGACCCCGTCCGGTTAGCGTTTAGAGTAAGGTCGAAGGAAGCCTTATCGGCGAGGGGCTCACTAACAGTCCCTATTTGACAAGAATTCTCAACCAACGTCACTTAAAACCCCCTTTGTGCTTTTAAAACCACAGCTTCTCATGCAACTGTTACCCTAGAAAAATTACCAAACATCACAATCATTATTTGTGACGTTTATTTGAGCACCAGACACTTAAGCATCTAGCTTATATCTTCTGCGTACACGTACATACAGGTTGCCTGCTTATTTTGTTCCAAAAATCGGTCTTCACAAGGTCTCGGTACAGAGTAAATACGAGTCTGTTTCAAATGGCAGTACAGATGAGTCAATAGAGCGCATTTATTTCGGTATACATAATAAACGCCACTGGTGGAGAAAAGCTGATGCAAGGCTACGAACTGCGAAGTTTTATCGCTGAGCTGATAGATAAGCAGAATGCCAAACATAAACATACTGCTATATACTATAGCTACGGGCGCGCGACGGGTGGCAGGCAAGGCCCCATAATAATAGCGCAACGGCACGGTGGCAGCATAGAAGTAAGTGTTCTTGAAGTCAGCTTGAAGATCAGAGGGCAATGATGCTGAAGGAGGCGAGTGAAATGTACATGTAAAACTCTAAGTGCTTTCAAGTGCACGGCTGAGGTCAGATCATCTCCACCGGATTCCCCGCAAACAAGCGCTTGCAGTTCGACATAAATGACGTTCTTGCCCATATAAGGGTCATTGATGGCGAGGAGCAGTGAAGAGTGTGGGGGCAAAATAGCACGTCATGATTGCTAAATGATTCATCAAAAACAAGCTGTACAAGCAATATCGGCGTAGTTTTACAAAATTATCTGGTGGAGTTGAGCTGCTGAAAAGTGAGAAATAGCCTCTATTGCCACCAGATCACGACAGCAAATAGGTTCCTCCACGAATTTAGCCTGTTCTCTTCTCAAAGTTCGAGGGGGAAACCTCATACGTGAGACATTTGTGTTTATCTTAAGTGTGCCTAGTAAGCACCATAAGACGGCACAAAATTATTGATGCCACTCGATGCAGATCACGTGACAGGGCGTGTTTCGCAACATGGATTGGCAGGAGAGCGGGGCTCTGAACAGTTAAAATTTAAGAGGCCGCACCCCTAAAGCACGCCCCTAAACGGGGTTTTCTGCGAGTTTGCCCACATTCTTCGCAAATTTGGGGAGGCCGGAGTCTAAGTGTGGGGGAGGGTAGACTGCTGCTAAATAGGAAGCTACACCCCTGGGACTTGAGGTCGTCAGTCTATTGCGTGTATACTCGGCACATGGACATGGCTCGTGACTTGAAAGAGAGAACGAAAATGATTAAAGGTAGCACTCGACATTTGTATTGTTTTTTTTAAGCTAAAACAGCCATGTTGAAGGTCATTCGGTGTAGTTAACAGCCCTGCCCTTCTTAAGAAATAAAGCCCTCTAGTTTTTTGACCCGTTGGTCACCAAGATGTGGAGACTGTTTCAAGGAGACTATTTCAAGGTAACTCCAGTGTGTATGGCGCTATAATATCGACATTAAAATCCTGCACATTCCATTAGTCATGCGGTGATCAATGCCAAGAAAAACATAATTGCTGAGTCTTTCATATCTGGAGCCCGTGAGGACGATTTCCGGATATAATGGCCAGGAGTTATAACTCCTCCGGAGTTATAACTCCTGTCTTGACCTATATTATCTGCCGGTTTACCCCCAAGGCGCCGATAGTGCAGTGGTTAACGCGTCTGCGTTAATGACTGCACGTCAGGGAAGCCAGTGGTATGGGGTTTAATTCCCCGTGGTGCTCGCCCTTCCTGCCAGGGTGGGAGGCAGGCGACGCCAATATAGCCTCAGCAGCTGAGTGCGTCGTTAAGTCCCCATGACGGCTGCTGCTCAGCGTACTTCAAGATTTTACCCAATCATCTCCTGCCCTGTGCTCCTCATCCTGCCTCGTGCGCTAAACTGTCCTGTTATGTCCTGTTGCCACCTATCCTCTATCTCCTGTCTTCTGGCTGTCATGTCATGCCTAATGATGGCGGAACCTCCATGGAGCTTGGAGAACGGAAAACATGATTTCCGTCCTCCGTACACTGTCTGCTCATGTGTGTGATTCCCACTCACTCCAGTCTTATTTGTAGGATTTTTGTGATGAGGGCTTACAATCCAAAATATCGTTCTCAATTCAGGTCGTCCCCTCTAGTTCCAGTTTCTGTCCTCCAGTCCTGATTGTCCCGCGATCTCAGAGTTGTAATCACGCCCATGACCAAAAAAAAGCCAAAATGTTCTACAGTAGGTTATAATCCTAAACATGTTTCTCAGCACATACATTTTACACACATTACACGTACACACACACATCACACACACCACACACACACACACACACACACACACACACACACACACCACACACACACACACACACACACACACACACCACACACACACACACCACACACACACACACACACACACACACACACACACACACACACACACACCACACACACACCACACACCACACACACACACACACACAACACACACACACACACACCCACACACACACACACACACACACACACACACACACACACACACACACACACACACCACACACACACACACACACACACACACACACACACGTACACAACACGTACAGCACAAACATTTCCGACAGCACGTACTTCTTCACGCATGCAATTCTGTGTTTAATACGTGTTCATCATACTCGCTTATGTTCTGTTTACAGTAGTAGTTGCCTGGGAGCACGGTTAAAACAACTTTTCCAACCAATTTGATAAATTTGCAGCACGTTTTTAGCAGCAGTGGTTTTTTATCATCTACCAGAAAACACGCATATCGAGGAGCACATACATGCCTTAACATTGCAGCTTACATTGCGGCAGAATGTGAGGAAATGTAAACGACTCTGTGCTGAATACTGACATATCGTGTGGCTGCTATAATGGACGAGTCGCTCGTAAACATTCACATATGGGATGATCAAGACGGGGATTTGCATCTCTGGCGCAGATACATGCATAGGGAACGTATTCCGTTACCACGGAGTAATCGAGCCTTTGTGTCCCTGATGTCTGTGCTATTTACATAGGCAGCTTTACTACAACGCCGCATATTTAACTTTGACATACTAAAAGTCTTATGCCGGTCGCTTGTCTAGCTGTCCCCTGCTGCTTCAAGTCCTGTTCAGTCCAATAAAAACACAGGTCATTCCAGTCCAGATTAACTTTTCACCAGCTAACGTGGCTTCAACACCGTCCTCACTGGGGATGGGTTGGTCTTCCCATCCCGACCCAACTCCCCAGTCTATATGTCCGACTCCCATTACTCAGGTCAGATGTGTGAGCAACACAGAATTCAAACTTGAAATAAAATGTCGGGTAGTGCTTACGTCCTCTACCATAAACATGCGCCCGGGTGGCCGGCTAGGTACCCTTCGCTCGGGTGGGGGTCAATTTGACGCCCCTAAGATCTCGGGAACTAAGAAAGCTAGAAACACCAAACTTACAGGGTGTCTTGACCTGTACGTGAACTCACTTAGGTCAATGTTTGAGCTTACTAGCTCATAACCTTCAGGTCAAATAAGGTTAAAAATGTCAAATTTCAGGCTGGTCTCCAAAGTGCCCCCCGGAATCTAGGTAGCTGTTTCTAAGCAAAAGATCACAAGTCCATTTGTGGTCAGTGACCTTGTTTCACCTTTTGAAGGTCATGGTGATCAAAATCATACAAGACTGCTCTGAGTTTTGCATTTGAATGAGCGACAAATATTACGCTAGGAGTATGTTCCTAAAACAGAATGTCGACCCAGGTCGTCTTAGGTCAATGACCTTTTCTGACATCTAAGAAGTCAATGGAAGATGTATAATGCGGTTCCTGTTGTCAATAAATTTGCAATGAGGACCACAAACTATCCCATACAGCAAGCCCTTAGAGTAATAAATCAGGGTAGTTGTGAACTTGTTCTGACCTTTATATCTGACCTTAGATCAACTTCATTTGCTCATTCAATATTTGTGGTGCCTAAGAAAGTTTCTCAGAGATGTATGGCTTCGTCAAACACTCCATTATTGTTTTAGATTGGACGATTCTCTAAAAATTGCCTTCGCTGAAACCATGGCCTGAATTTGACCTGCTATAGGTCAGCGACCTTACAAGGTACATCTAAATTGATGATGTAAAACGGTCCGCTATACAATTGTCTACAGCTATGCAAAAGCTGGCGCGGCTGCACCGCGCCGTTCGGAAACCATTGTGGAAAAACCTTCGGGTGAAAGGGGGGGGGGGTCAATTTGACCCACTGTGCGCGTGGTAACACTGAAGTAATGTCGACTTTCTCTTACGTTTCGTCCACGTCTCTGAATGGTTCTTGGCAGTCGGTGAGACCTAAAGCTCCAATAATGATTATTCTCACGCTTCATTTGTCAGGATGGGTCAAACTAAATGACATTCCGTTTGTTTCGCCCGATGAATGGAGCTTGCGATTGTTTCGGCAATTAAAAACTGGTTAATATCAAAGTAATCATCATCCACGTTTAAGACCTAAAACAACATCATCGGGGTAATGTAATGATAATCCATCACCTCGACCCTGGATGCCACTGAGACCAGAGCACGGTGTACGAGACATCCATGACAGTGGCGCAACGTGAAAGTCTAAGTTGCGTTATATTGATTTCCTTGCAAGGCTCACCGACATGGCATGCCGATCTGCACGTGACCGTCAAGCAAGCAGTGTGATAAGCAGTGTGCAAGGCTCACCGACATGGCATGCCGATCTGCACGTGACCGTCAAGCAAGCAGTGTGATAAGCAGTGTGCAAGGCTCACCGACATGGCATGCCGATCTGCACGTGACCGTCAAGCAAGCAATGTGACAGTTACGCGGGGTAACGCTCCTTTATCTGGAAATTTGCGTGGCTTTAACCTCGGGAGGTTTTGAATTGCCGCGTCCGCCAGCCACATTACTTATGCCCCCAATCGACGCCGCGAGAGCCGCCGGGAGATACAACTCCTGGCCACGTATGCAGCATGAGGGAGGGGCGTCCATTTCGGACATCTTTGCTGGAGGACATCAACCCCGCCTACCAGGAAGCCTTACCGCTACTTGTCTCACGCGCCTTTTCACACCATTGGAGTCGGACGATCTCAGATAAAGCTGCGGCTGTCTATCGCTGAGGTTAACTTCGACCATCACATTTTGACGCCAATATCGGTCTCGGTTCATCTCAGACCACGGAGATGTGGGAAAGTTGTGGAAGTTTCACGTTAATGTATTTTACGTTTCTCACGCAAAAGACATCAAGCATAACTTCCATGTGATGCGTGTAGACGGTTTCTGTGCTAAGCAGTCATCTGTAAACAAGTTAGGTAACACTAATAACTAAATTTTAAGTTGTCGGCATTAAGAGTCTCTGCAAGATTTCGAAAGTAAAAACGACAATGCAGACACCGCTGTCTGATTGGAAAAGGTATTGGATCATGCAGGGTCGCATAAGCCCTCCTAAAACACAGCGGCGGTTCCGCTTCTCCTGACCGTGGGAGCGTCTTTGTTAACACGGCATCCGCTCTTGGCCCTTCTTAAAGGGTCTGGGTCGGCAAAAGGTCGCCGCCTGGCCTCAGATTGGATCGTCGTGAGGTCTGGGTCGAAATAAACAGTAGGTCACAAAATAATACTTAAACTTCAAAAGAAATTGCACTGAATGATGAGTCAAAATTATGCATGGAAAAAAATATATCGTCTTCCGACGGATGGTTTAAAATAATCAGCCTGGATCTTCGGTATCGTGTTGATTTACTTCGCTGGCGAGGTGTACCAAACCGGGCTGCGTCCACCACCGCCATTCCACTAACCCCACGGCTCGGCACGCTGCGTGTACAGACGCACACTGTCCTTGGAACGAAATTGTAAGCGTGCAAACTTCGCATGGTCGTTCCCCGGGAGCAAGATGACTCACTATACAAGTCCAGGTTACGACCGCCAGAGGCCGACGGTCTGTCGGCATTGTTCTTATGAGCAGCCGTCCTGCGACCGGAACTGCGAGCAGCCGTCAATGTATGCTTTTCAGTTTCTGCCAGCAAAACCAAGTCACCCAGCTGGGTATCGCTGCCTGAGGCGCCGCTTTCATCACAGCTGGACTGAATTCCGGCGGCCTTTGTTGGAGTCGAAATGAAAACGCTTTATCATGGTAAATTCGCCCGACACGGGAGCGACGAACACACGGGCCTGTTGCCTCCGAATGTCGTCCCATCGCGGGTATAGAACAATATTCACACATATCGTTCTTTTAGGCAAACAAGTGAGCTACTGGGACTGCACACCGGGGCATCACTGGTGGCCCACTCAATGGATAAATGTGAGCCCGTAGAATCACCGTAGCTGCTTCAACTTGGCATGCATGTGCACTGATGCGTTGTCTTTATTCCTGTCGCCCACAGAAGACGTCGACACTCATTCCCGCATTCGTACGCCTAAACGCATGTGAGTACGTGCACACACGTTATGTACGCAGTCAACGTTTATGCATGGGTTGTTTGTTTGTGCCTGTGTCCAGTGTTTGCACGCAATTTTTTTCGCCGGCAACTGAGTGGACTCGGCGCTAGGTACAATCGATCCAGTCTATGATTTTTGTGTGCAAATACGCACCTGTGTACCAGTAATGTGCACCATTGGTAGTCATTATTTAGTGTTATATGTTGCGGCTATTTTTCCATGGGCTATGTTTTATGCCCGTCCGATGAGAACACATGCAACGCAATATGTCAGTTACATTGGCAGCATACTAGGGCAGCTGAAAACATGCAATTCATGAAATTTGATGTCTCCATTGCACATGTGTGCACAGCTCAGCCAGGCATTTCAGTCGATTTCTGATCAATTATAATTGCGAATATTCAGTATTTGCGTGACCTACCTTGCGCACCTGCGTCCTGATAAACTTTTGTCTTTTGTGCTCTAGATGGATATCGTGATATGATTCTTGCGCAGATTATGAGCTTTTTGCTGAGTGTTGATCGTGCTATTCCAACTTTTTCCACTTGTTGTTTTGTAGAGCTTTCAACATGTTTGAGCATTGCATTGGACAAATTAAAATGTTATAGTGAGGTAGGTTGGCGTGCAGTAACATTCATTAATTGTGGGTGTTGATCATGCAGAAAAGGCTAAGCCTTCCAGAGCTAAGTGTGCTGCAAACATTCAACAAGTGGCTATCGACCTGCCAGAGCTCACGGAGCTAACATAAGGAAAGGAAAACCTGTGCGGCGATCTCTCTCCTGACAGCTTCATAAGGAAACTCCACACCAGTCTGAAAATGGTGACAAATATCACGTTCCGCCGGCCTGAATGCTGGGAAATTCATCCTAAGCATGCTCTATCTCAAATATCCACCCATCCGGCGGCAGGCGGAGATCTGAAGATGCCAGAATCGTGCCAGATAAATTGAAATTTGTCATTTGCTGCAACCGCCAGCATCACTTCCATCGATAGGAGAGATGATTGGCTGCAGATAACATCGCCCCAGCACATACTTGAAAGGGCTGTCCCAGGGCGATGCGATTTGGAAGAGGTTTTGCGCCGAGCCCTGTTTGGTTCGGTGCCTGGCCATCCGCGTCTGCGGGCCCCGCCCAGCTCGGCCCCACACCGGCGTCTCTGTCGATGCCTGCGTCATCGCCGTCGATTCATCGCTGCCGAACCCCTCGTTCCACTCCTGTTCCGCGTCTGACCATACGTGTTCGGTCACTGCCGTTGCCTGTTCCGCCCCCGCCGATCCCCGCTCCATCCTCCTGTCGGTGCCGCTCGCCGTCCGCTGGCGCCCGGTGCGTCGCTACCGATCCTCCGCGCCGATCGGACCGGTTCGGGAGCCGTGATGCCGCCGGGCGTGGGCGCGGAGGCCCCGGTCGCGATGGATGGCCGCGGGGCATCTCCGCGACGGCGGCGACGACGGCGCCCCCTCCCTGGTCGATGGGCCCTAATGCCGGCGCGCTGGCAGCGCTCGGCCCCGCGCGGCGCCGGCGGCGGTCCGCCCTGCCCAGCGGGGGGAACGTGCAAGGAGGCGGGGAGGAGGGCGCGCCAATCAGGCACCGGTGCCGGCGCGGGCCGCTGCCAGCCGAGGTGAGGTGCGGGCGTTGCGGTCGCCGATCGGTGGGGCGGCCGCCGTGCCCCGTTCGATCTACCCGTCACAGTGCGTGGCGGAAGATGTGATGACGCGAAGCGCGTAATTGGCTGCGGGAGAGTCGACGCGTCAGTGCGCTGCCTCTGCCACTGTCCGGGACCACAACACGGCCTTCGCGTCAGTGCGCCGCCTCTGCTACTGTCCGGGACCACAACACGGCCTTCGCGTCAGTGCGCTGCCTCTGCTACTGTCCGGAACCAGAACACGGCCTTCGCGTCAGTGCGCTGCCTCTGCTACTGTCCGGGACCAGAACACGGCCTTCGCGTCAGTGCGCCGCCTCTGCTACTGTCCGGGACCAGAACACGGCCTTCGCGTCAGTGCGCCGCCTCTGCTACTGTCCGGGACCACAACACGGCCTTCGCGTCAGTGCGCTGCCTCTGCTACTGTCCGGAACCAGAACACGGCCTTCGCGTCAGTGCGCTGCCTCTGCTACTGTCCGGAACCAGAACACGGCCTTCGCGTCAGTGCGCTGCCTCTGCTATTGTCCGGGACCAGAACACGGCCTTCGCGTCAGTGCGCTGCCTCTGCTACTGTCCGGAACCAGAACACGGCCTTCGCGTCAGTGCGCTGCCTCTGCTACTGTCCGGAACCAGAACACGGCCTTCGCGTCAGTGCGCTGCCTCTGCTACTGTCCGGGACCAGAACACGGCCTTCGCGTCAGTGCGCTGCCTCTGCTACTGTCCGGGACCAGAACACGGCCTTCGCGTCAGTGCGCTGCCTCTGCTACTGTCCGGAACCAGAACACGGCCTTCGCGTCAGTGCGCTGCCTCTGCTACTGTCCGGAACCAGAACACGGCCTTCGTGTCAGTGCGCTGCCTCTGCCACTGTCCGGGACCACAACACGGCCTTCGCGTCAGTGCGCTGCCTCTGCTACTGTCCGGAACCAGAACACGGCCTTCGCGTCAGTGCGCTGCCTCTGCTACTGTCCGGAACCAGAACACGGCCTTCGCGTCAGTGCGCTGCCTCTGATACTGTCCGGAACCAGAACACGGCCTTCGCGTCAGTGCGCTGCCTCTGCTATTGTCCGGGACCAGAACACGGCCTTCGCGTCAGTGCGCCGCCTCTGCTACTGTCCGGGACCAGAACACGGCCTTCGTGTCAGTGCGCTGCCTCTGCCACTGTCCGGGACCACAACACGGCCTTTGCGTCAGTGCGCTGCGTCTGCTACTGTCCGGAACCAGAACACGGCCTTCGCGTCAGTGCGTTGCCTCTGCTATTGCCCGGAACCAGAACACGGCCTTCGCGTCAGTGCGTTGCCTCTGCTACTGTCCGGGACCAGAACACGGCCTTCGCGTCGGTGCGCTGCCTCTGCTATTGCCCGGGACCAGAACACGGCCTTCGCGTCGGTGCGCTGCCTCTGCTATTGCCCGGGACCAGAACACGGCCTTCGCGTCGGTGCGCTGCCTCTGCTACTGTCCGGGACCACAACACGGCCTTATCGCAAATTGCAGCGTGGAGGCTCATGCCTTGGACAGCCTTATGTATCAATGAGTGATTTGGCGCTTCGTGATCGTGTAAGCTGACGCTAGTATAAATTTGCTGCACAGCATAAGTTGACATCATCCAGTTACGAAAGATTCATACTGAAACCAAGCAGCACTAATGATACTGCTCACAACATTTGAGGAGTAGCCAATGACAACTGACGTTAGCTATTGCAAGTAGCGACAATTTCTGAAGTCGTCAATGGCAGCTTCTGAGCGCCTATGTTTCCGAGTAAAAATGGTGCGCTTAAAAATTTGCGATCAATGCAGCTCTTGTTTTTCATCGCATTGTTGTGATCTCGTTTTCAACTTCAGAGGCAAGGAATGAGCAGAGCCTTTGTCGGCAAACTGGGACAATGCAAAGACTTCAGAGACAAGAAATGGTCGGTAGTGTCTTTGTCGGCAAGTTCGGGAAATGGGATCGATGATGCGGCACTTTGCTAGTAGTACCACCTGCAGAAATTTGGAAGCCCCGACATAGAATCATGGATGATTAATGGTGGCATGGAGCAGGACCCTACATTCTGACATGTTCAGATAGTTATAATGCTACCAGATGCACAGCAAACGGGCAAGGGAGCCGATGCGGTACAGAGACGCCCTGGGACCATTACCGCTGTCAATAATGTGTCCGCCCCGTGCCTTCATCGGCCACAGCGCCCGCCTCCCAGAAATACCCGTGGTGGGGTAAGTGGGTGCGAGTCGCTTTAGTGCTCGCTTTTTGCCCCTGGCTCCCGGCTGGGATTACCTGCGATCGATAGAAGCGGTCACTCAAGGTCAGGTGAGGTCAGAGGGGCGAACCGTGCAGAGCATTGTGGCACGTCAAACTTGCACCACACTATTCTGCCGTTAAACTGGATTTATGCGATTGTGTGGTGGAGTACGGGCTCACACAACAAACACTGTAGCGTGTACTCTAATTTTTAAAAAAATGTCCAATCTAAATGTTCGGACTAAATGAATGAACAACCGACCGTTGTGGAAGACACGAGACTTGCTGTGTTGGAACGGTAGTTAGTGATGCAATCTGGATTGCGTTAGATCACAATAATGGCTTTTTTAAATAGTTGGGTAATCAATAATTACAACGAAATAAATCGAGCGCAACTATTTGAAATAAATCTTAAATGTGCTGGACAGTGGGTTGCGATGGTAAAGTGGTTATGGTATTCGGCTGTAGACTGGTCGGTCCTGGGTGGGGGGTCCCCACCACGCCTCTAAGGTATGCCACATGGAACCTAAGAAAGATATCCTGTCTCGAAATGGCCCTAGCAGCCGGCGTGACGCAATCCCTTATCATAATCATAGTTGTGTTGGATCTCATCTTGTGATGCCAGCGGATTCGTTTTTTAGGCGAGGATGAATGAATGCAGAATACTTAACGTACCTATATGTGTTACAATTGCTGCTAATGTGCTTTAAAGCCTAAAGCAAGAAGCTAATTATTACGGATCTGTGTGACTACTTTTTCTGCCGGGCCGGGTTGGCGTAAAGTGGATTTATAATTTTGGAAAGGATGGACTGACAGGCGGATTTCATTATAAAATAGCTAGACGGACCGGACCAGATGCTATTACTTTAAGCACCGAAGAGCTCTGGTGAGCTAAGGAGGCAGGGAGGGGCGCAGTACCCTTCACGCAGGGTTAAATGTCAGCTTGCACAAACCTCAAATGTTACGGTCCATCGCTTTCTAAAAGTGTTTGGAGCTTCACACGATACAGCAGATCAGAACGCCAAGAAATCGGGCGAGACATCCCTGCGGGAACGCTTCAACAGAGCTTCGGGAGCCGGGGGGGGGGGGGGGGGGGAGGAAGGACGTCGGCCCGGTTTCGTTTCCACCCGGGGGTATATCTGTCTGAGCGTCGACGGCCGGCGCGGCGGCCGCGAGACCCGCAGCATCGCAAGGCGGACGGGGCATCGCCGGTGGTCTGATGTTCTGCGTCGCCAGGTGGACGGAGCGGTGGTCTGCTGTTCTGCATCGCCAGACGGACGGCACGGTGGTCTGTTGTTTTCCATCACCAGGTGGACGGAGCGGTGGTCGGCTGTTCTCCATCACCAGGCGGACGGAGCGGTGGCCTACTGTTCTGCATCACCAGGCGGACGGAGGGGTGGTCTGCTGTTCTCCATCACCAGGTGGACGGAGCGGCGGTCTGTTGTTCTGCATCGCCAGACGGACGAAGCGGTGGTCTGTTGTTCTCCATCACCAGGTGGACGGAGCGGTGGTCGGCTGTTCTCCATCACCAGGTGGACGGAAAGGCGATCTGTTGTCCTGCGTCGCCAGATGGACGGAATGGTGGTCTGCTGTTCTCCATCACCAGGCGGACGGAGCGGCGGTCTGCTGTTCTGCATCGCCAGAGGGACGAAGCGGTGGTCTGTTGTTCTGCATCGCCAGAGGGACGAAGCGGTGGTCTGTTGTTCTACATCACCAGAAGAACGGAACGGTGGTCGGCTGTTCTCCATCACCAGACGGACGGAGCGGTGGTCTGTTGTTCTCCGGCTGAGCGGCCGCTCCCGCCCCGTCTTTCCACATGGCTGGCTGGACGGCCGATGGCCAGGGCAGGAGAGCTTTGGGTGTTCACGCGGAAAACGGGCTGCCAGAAAACATTCTCAATGGCTGGCGTTTATCTTCCTCGGTCTTCCCTGTCGAGGCTGTTTTTCGGCAGTCAGAGCTGTGCTCGAGATTGGCGAGGCGGGCCTCTTCGCAGGAGGGAAATGGGAGAGGCACTTAACGTACTGAAGCCGGAACACTGGCTTAATATTAACACCATTATCTCCCCCGATATGCACGGGACGTTTACCCTGGAAGTTTAAGTCAAGGTACGTTTGGTCTTAACATCGTGAAATCATGTCCCAGCCCAGTTTATCTGCTTTGGGCCAGGAGTATGCGGGTTTTGCACTGATGACGAATGAAATGGCGTAAAGGCGTCACTTCCGTGCACAAATTAGGATGACGCAAACACGCTTTTACGCCTGCTATTGGTCCCATATATTGTGGCATCCCATCGAAATACGGTAAATCACGACACTTTCTGCTCACGGAACGGTAGCTGCCCGCTCACAGACACAGATACTGGGTGTAGTGCTTGCACTCGTGAAGTGTCGGAGCCTGTCTAAAGCTAGACACTTTCCATGTTTAATCACAAAGAATTTTGAGTTCTGTCTTCATGGCATGAAATAGCGTAGAATACGGTGTTTTTACTTACGCTGATCGTTTTCATGTGTTAGATGTCAAGCATTATATGCGTCAGTTGTTACATGTGTGACATACATTTTCACCATAATTTCTCCAGACATTTTTGATGAATTAGGCAACAAATTTATTGCCAATCGCCTTTGGGCAAAACACTGTTTTCTAGCCTCAGAAAGCTGAACAGTTCGCTGATCTTACAATAAAGTATTCAAACCAATTGGCCCCAAACATCGTCCGCCCTTCGTAGCGCGTAAGAGCCAGCTATCCGCCAAGCTTCATAAGTGAGTTTATTTCGACAACCGTTCACGGGGAAAGGGACCCAGCATACAGTACAAAACATTCTTCACCCGGAGCACAACGGTGCATGAAAAAAAACACTTACAAATGGCGACCTGTAAGCCGATTCGCCCAAACGTGATAACCCCGACGCTGGGCAATGGTACACATGCAAAGGTCTTCGCAGATGTCGTTCGAGATTGTCACGTGAGTGACAGGACAGCCAGCCCGTCAACGCCCCACTACGCTAGAGTTGTTGACTTCCAGAGCCGGCTGAAATTCCTCGCTGACCGGCCCCGACGGCTCCTCCGCTTCCGCCAAGATTCGTCTCTGTCGCCCTTTGAGCGGGGCACATGAATTATGGAGTGGGGCGTCCTCCCACCAGACAGCAGAGATTGCGAAATGGTGTCGTGCCATCAACTCACCTCGAGATAACTCTTACGGCCCATTATGCATGATGGGATTATGCATGATGGGATGATGTATATATATATATATATATATATATATATATATATATATATATATATATATATATATATATATATATATATATATATATACCACGGCAAATTCAGCGTTTATGACATTATTGATCGTTTGTTCTACGCTTCGTATGAGGTGAAAATCATGGTGCCGGTGAACGCTGGATGCGCCGTGGTGTACGGCCAACAATGCACACGAAAAACATAATCCCTAAGTACTTCACACACACACACACACACACACACACACACACACACACACACACACACACACACACACACACACACACACACACACACACACACACACACACACACACACACACACACACACACACCACACACACACACACACACACATATATATATATATATATATATATATATATATATATATATATATATATATATATATATATATATATATATATATATATATATATATATACTTGTAAATTAATGTATATCATGTTATGCTCGGATGACGCCGGTCTTGTGTCTGCCTGAGCACCTACTGCCGGCTAAGACAAAGGCTATAGGTTGAGCAGCTGAGATCTAGCATGCGAAGTTGTTCTTTCAGCGGAATTATGGTATTGGCTGGTCAACATTATAATGGCGCACATTTTCAGCAACAAAATTGGCTTTGGTTCTGCTTACGTGATCCCAAACATTTTGTCTTGTGGATTTTGCGTCGAAAATGTTCCTTTTTGTCGTAGATCGTGTGAGATATCGAACCAGCTCCTCGGGCTTCCGCAGCCCGGACCCCGTGCGCGGCACCTCCCAGCTGACCGCGATCACATGTCTGACTGCGCCATGGTGGAGGAGAAATTATGTCATTCGCTGCTGTTGGTAGCAACTATGCTTCGAAGTAAGCACAAATGAGTCACGCACTGCATGCCTTGGTCAACACAACTCCGTCTTGTGGTGTTATGTGCAGATAGCCAGCCTCGCGCACTGTTGCATAGTATTTGTGTGACGGCCCCCAGCGGCGAAATCTCCCCCCTTTGTAGCGTTTATCTGACTTTGGACAAAAACCATGTCGCAAAAAGATACAAACTTCATAATAATTTTATCATAAGCCATTCCTTTTTACGGTTTGAGATAGGCCATTAATTTTTACGGTTTGAAATAGCAGCGTGTTTCAAGTAGGCACTAACCATGTCTTCACTGGCTGGATTTCAGAAAACGGGTGCACGTTGAATCAAAACTCCAAGATCTCGGAATCGCACAGGCAGACTTTAAGAGAGTGTTCATCATTGATAATGGGCTTTGAACTGTAAAAGCCATTTTGATGACCTTTCGGTGCTGTTCATAATCCTGCCCTGCTTGAGACCTAGGCTCCTCTTGTGTTTGAACTACACGACCACGAAAATGGTGAAAGGTGTATCGGGGGAGTATTTCAAAGTTACCTTAACATTCACGAAGTCATTATAACGCCATGCGAATCTTGCCATTCCGTAAGCCATGTGGCGATCAAGGCCAACAGTTATAATAGTCGAGGCGCTTATATCTAGCGTTCCTCAGCGCGATTTCCAGATATAACGTCAATTGGCTGTCAATTAATGTCGTGTAAAGCACGACGACGTAATCAAACCATGACGCAATACGGCACATATTTACTAAAACATGATTGTACGGTCTAGATCAGTCTTTACCACTTAAAAAGTACGCCAAAGTATACCAGAAGCTATATTCGAGGGCCTGTTTCTGCATTTCTGATGTTTCTTCAATATCTTTCAATGTGAAACATTTCCTTTATTAACACGCTGGATGTCACGATGTCGAAAATAGGTAATCTAATTCTAACGTTTTTCCAAAGTAATGCCTTAAAATCTTCCATGCTCTTTTGCATTGCTATTTTCAGACTATGCTATGGTGAGCCGAAAGGCATGCATGGGGGTGTATGACAGTGGAGGGTGTATGCGATGTAGAATTGGCTGCAGGGAGAAAACGCATGTTTGGTATAGCGCTGAGGGAATGCAAAGCATAAGTGCGTCTCTTCCTCCAAATCCATGGTCGGTTCATGTCCGGCTGAGACTGCTGGCCCCTTCAGTGTTTGTAATCCGCTGAGGATCTGTGGTCACTTTGTTACAATTCACAATCGTTTCGAGTTTTTCAAAAATCTGAGCCAAATCAGTTTCATTACATTTCCTAAAATTTCCCCTGTCACCCCAGTTTTCCGTCTTTTTTAGAATTTCGAGTGGTACCGAATGTTACTTTTTACGTATCCTGGGACATTTCTGTGACTCCTTCAGAATAGCACTCAGTATTTGGTAACGTGTAATCGGCAACACTTATAGCATATGTAAATCATTGCTCAGGATGCCTTCTGTGCGTCGTGGCCGTGTTTTTCGGACGGTCTGATTAACAGATGTAATTAAATTAAAACATTCAACAGACAAGCATTTACAGCCAAACTTTAATACCATATTACAATAGAAATTGCAATAGTAATGTAGGCGGATTTTGCCTTAAATGCCTTATGACAAATGCCTTACTAGAGCTATATTCAAAATAACAGCTTTTAACAAGCTATATCCAAGCCAACATATTATAATAAAGCTATATCCAAGCTAACGTGTAATGAGCAGGCTATTGCAAGCTAATCTGTTTTCATAACGTTCCACACCTCTATAGCTAGGCAGCACCACCAGCAATAAGCTACTCCAAACTTGTTTTAAAATTCCACCCAGTTTTGCGACTACAGTTGAAGACACAGGTTTAAGCTACACGGGCTTAAATTTGAATTATAGCTCAAGATTAAGTTTCACAGTTTCACCGTCAAAACGACTAGACGTGCGTTCGGCACGCGGGCCGAGCTACATCCCGCTCCGTGTTTCTCTTGCTCAGTGGTAACATGCATTGTACGCGAACCCCGCGTGCCGGGCCTGCCACGCGCTGCCAGGCGCGCAAGCGCGATCGACCGGGCGCGGGGTCACGGCGCCCGATGGATGCGCACCGTGGCAGCTGCCAGAGTTATGCGCTCCCGCCGTATGCTGCGCCACGCTTCCAGGCGATATAGATCAACGATATGAGACGATCTGACAGATCGCCAAATCGGCCGATTAACTTCTGACATCCCGGCAGGGAGGGAAGGAGGAGACCAGGAAACACGAATTGGGCACGAATTCAGGCCCTATCAGCTGCATAGAAACAGAGGTGCTGTCAAAATGAAAGAGACTCCAAGACACCCCCAGCGACGGGTGCCAAGAATCCGTCCAAGTGAGCCTGTGCACTCGGATATGGGGGCTATGGCCATGCCGGCTCCTGTGATAATGCCTAGGGAAACAGCGGAGCTGAGCTTTCTCAAAGGCCAATAAACAAATTCGTTATAAGTGTGCTGCCTCGTTATCGCTCTAGACAGAATCTGCCTCATGGGCACATACCTCGTCTACGTCATATTTAATCTTCGTCTAGGGAATAGGCTTCAGAGACTATGTCATACAGTTTTATTCGGAAGCACTTCTCCACGGGGTTTGAACACGGTGCGGGACTTTTGACTAAGAGTTTATGCTCTTGCGAAAATCTGTTTTTTTAATTACTGCGGCCTATGATCTGTTACATCTTTCTCGAAGTCATGTGAGTAAAGTTTTGTCCAAGTGGGGAACGTGCCGTTTTTTTTTGTTTTTTTTTGTTTTGCTGGCAATGAGCTGCAGAGGTTGTCTAACTTGATTGTTGAAATCTGAATCAAGCAGCGATAAAGTTAAACATTAAAAAGTGAGTTAATAGGTGATTAAATTTAATTGGTTAGTACATTATCATCGTTCCGTCTTTGTCACGGGATTCGGTCTTTTGAGTCTGCAATAATTTGATCATGAATGAAACATACCTTACAGTTTTTAAAATTTTCTGCTAACGCTGTTTACCTCCGCTGACATGGCTGGTTGAGTTTTCTTCATGTACCTGCACCGGCCAATGCAGCATCTATAAATGTTTAATTTTGCCTTTTGGCCGTTTTTGATATATTACGGGCCACATATATTCGTATTCAATAGCACCCGCCTGGTCAAAGATTTACAAGGGTCATCAAACGCCGTTTTCCGCCTTTTCGTAACACGCCTAGGTCCTGAGATAACGGGGGGTTTCTGAAATGATAATCTACTCTTGATGACTTGACCTGATGTCGAGAATTATTTTCACTGTTGTTCAATCACACCTGTATGCCATTAACTAGAGCTGCGTAATCCCGTTTCTTCATGGCTCAAGGTTTCGCTTAGTTTCCGAGATATTGGAGACCTTTGAACGCGTCCCCCCTCCCCTCCCGTCGTAGGACAGGTGACAAGAGCGCTGGTTGGCAAGGGCTAACTCGCTTTGGAATTTTATGAGATGTGAGTATGTTTTCCGGTTTTTTATAAAGGTTATGAAACCCATATGACATTTTTTTTATTTTCTCAATATCATTTCACCAATCTTTGCCCGCCCCCGCCCACTCCCTTGTACAACAGGTCGCTTTTTCACTATGCGTGGTTCCTAACAAAATATTAAAAAATAGGTGCGATGCGTTCTCACCGAACTCAGGCCTCGCTATTACGAACATTCTGGATGCGCCCCTGTTACCTTATACCAAATCGTTAAACTTTTATCCACGTTTCTGTAATGACCCAGATCAGTGGAGGGCATAGATTATATGCAAAGCTCTGGGGGGGGGGGGGGGGGCGAGACATGTGTAATACAGAGTTGAGATGCGTACAAATCCTAACAATTGCAGTCCCCCCTCCCCTCCCCCCCAGTATTTCAAATCATGAGACTGCGTCTGGCTTCGTCCATGCGCCTCAGCAGCTTTGGGAGTCTGCTTTGATATCAGACCCAATTCGAGGTTGACATATGAACCACTGTTCCTCCCTTATCCTATACCATATTTGGATGTACACGACCGTGTCGCCTGCTTTTTTCACCGTTTCAGTGTTTGCAAAGGTAACATTGATAACAGTAGTATTAGCCTCATTCCTCCGAAAAACCAGGAGATAAGTGATATAATAAGGTTGATATTTCGGCAACATGCCTTCCTCGAAACAATAGCAGAAGTGAATGTCGGTTTTTATTCCTCGATTTTCCGAGGAATAAGGCTAATACTACTGTTTTATATATGTGGCTAATGTTCCTCGCCAAAGCACTGAGCAGCCTACGTAATTTTTCAAAGGTAACAACGAACATATCGCTGGCAATAGGTCTACAGCTGTCGCATAAGGAGGCACTCGAATTTTGCTCCGAAACTAACGTCGATGCATGACATAAACCTTCCTTCTCGCTCGCTACGCACAACTACGCCAATTCAGCTTCCATTAAGTGTAGCAAAAGGCTTTTTAAGATGCATCTGATATGAACATGTATTTTGGTAAAATATTGCTTTTTGCCGCAGAAGGGCTCTAACAAAGCATTCCTCGGAATAGGCTACGATTTATTTCGAGATGTCTCCCACAAACAACGCTCGAAGCCGCCTGTGGGCAGTATAGGGTGCCAAAGTTTTGATAGGACATGCCAAATGTGTATCTGGGGCAGGTTGTCCGATTTAGTGTCCAAGCTGGAGCGTTGTGGCGATGAGACGGAAAAACACCGATAGGTTCGAGTCACCGCTCGCTGTCAGATCGAGACAGAAAGACACCCGATAGGTTCGAGTCGCTGTTCGTTGTCAAATCGAGACAGAAAGACACCGATAGGCTCGAGTCACTGTTCGCTGTCAAATCGAGACAGAAAGACACCGATAGGTTCGAGTCACCTCTCGCTGTCAAATCGAGACAGAAAAACACCGATAGGTTCGAGTCACCGCTCGCTGTCAAATCGAACTATACACATCGCAATAAATAAGCTAAAGGATCGTGCTGAGCTGTTTAATACCACGCAGCATGCATGCCTGGCCGTGGACAGCAGCTGGTCAGAACAGGAATTGTCTCGATCGCAGCGAGCCAAAGACGGAACGAACTGAAGAAGGAGCTGAAGGCAGCTGGATTTGACACGATAGCAATCAGGCCGGAATGTGTCGAATGTGGGCGTCACGAACGCGTCGCATTGCTGGCAGTCGTCTAAAGCCGTATCTATGTCATCTGTAGGATTTGCTGCGTTCCTTACTGACGTCAGAAGCTGTTTTCACAATGAACCTGAAGTCACATCCGTGCCGGGAATTTATTTTGGCTGAAGGTTAGGCGAAATATGGGTAAAGCAGCGTATGGCATCTGACACAGGGCAAAGTAACGCTGCACGTCGCGTTGTCTTAACCCTACTACTGTCCAGAATTAAAACCACAGGCGACTTATGCCAATCTGAGGCAGTAAGGCTGAACCGACGCGCCGTTGTGCCGGGTACGCGCCTTTGTGCCGGGTACGCGCCGTTGTGCGGGGTACGCGACGCTGTGCCGGGTACGCGATGCTATGCCGGGTACGCGCCGTTGTGCCGAGTACACGCGGTTGTGCCGAATACGCACCTCTGTGCCACGTACCCGCCGGGCTACCCAACTGTCTTCTCGGCGCCCCCACAACTAACCAATTGACCGACTTTGCAAACGGTTCGTTCAATTCTGGGCATGAAACATGCCAATCAGGAAGGAGCTGGGGTTACGTTGGCCATGGGCAACGATGTTATCACTCAGCTGATGTAACGATAACAAACTGTACCGTGCATGTAATGAGTGGCACACTGTGTATCTTAATTATAAAATTAAGGATGGAAGGTGGAGGTGCAGAATACTAAGATGTTTCTTTCGTGGACGGGTGCACTATTTGAAGCAACTACGCCAGTGTGTATACAGTTAAATGTATATCTATATGTACATATACATATATCATTGTAATATTAATATCAATGACGACATACAGTATGCCACTGCTAGGCCAGCATAAAGAGCGTTAAAACTAAAAATAACTATCTTGACCGACGTTTTTTTCAATATTCTGCTGAGGAGCTGAGCTGCGACGAAACAGTAGACCCAAAATGGTTTTTGTCCTTTCCCAAGGGTTTTGGAGCAGAACGTGATGCTTCTAAGATGCATAGCGAGAGGTGTTAATAAACAAAAAGATTTCAGCCAGAAAGGGATGCCAGAACATGTCAAGATAACGGAGACCGTTGGATTCACAAAGAACATGTTTGCGCTGGCGAAACAATTTTTTGTCCCTGGTTGAGAGTAAGACACAGCTGTGTCATTGTCCTAATACGGTGTGCAGCCGGCGCTCAACGCCTGTGAGAAGCTGCCTTCCCTGATATGCAAATAGACTCTTCGCAACCACAATAATATCACTGATCCCCTGATCAATAGAGCATGGACCCAAATATGGCCGCACTATCGTCAGTAAACCCATCTACCGCCGTGGCTTTTCTATCAAGTAAGAGAATCTTCAGACCGTTCCCCCTGAACGAAATTCTAGTCGCGACGCTGTTGAAGACCATCTTGACCTGCAGTCGGTCGAATAATTGAGCGATCCGCCTGAGCCTTTGAAGACCGGGCGTCAAAAGGCGCGCCGAAGCATCCTGGCCACTGGCGTGTGTCATCAAACGGCATCCTAGCCACTGGCGTGTGTCGTCAAACCGCACCCTGGTCACTGGCGTGCGTCGTCAAACCGCACGCTGGTCACTGGCGTGTCGTTAAACCACACCCTCGTCACTGGCGTATGTCGTCAAACCGCACCCTGGTCACAGGCGTGCGTCGTCAAACCGCACGCTTGTTACTGGCGTGTGTCGTCAAACCGTACCCCAGCCACTCACGGGTGTCGTCAAACCTCGCTCCGGTGACTCACGGGTGTTGTCGAACTGCACCCCAGCCACTCACGGGTGTCGTCAAACCCCGCTCCGATGACTCACAGGTGTTGTCGAACACCCCAGCCACTCACGGGTGCCGTTGAACCGCACCCAAGCCATTTACGGGTGTCATCAAGCCGCACCCCAGTCACTCACGGGTGCCGTCGAACCGCGTGGCGATCGTGTCGAGGAACGTGTTCTGCGGGGCCAGCAGGCCCTTCCGGTTCGGCATAGTGATGGCTGGCGTCGTCGGCCGGGGCGGCCGACAGGTCGGCGCGCCAGAGGTCACAACAGGTCAGCGGCGCCCGGCACCGGACGAGACGGCAGGTCAGCCGGCCCCCCGACACTCGCTGGCGGCCCGGACCGGAGGATGCCGCATCTCAGGGCAGCCTGCACGGACGGACGGAAAGTGGCGCGTCACACAAGCCTGCACAAGTGACACTGTGACTGTAGAAAGATCGACGCTGACAAATTTCGTGACAAAAAGAATTCAAGCTCACCCTCAAACCTCAGTTGCCTGGCACTCAGCGACTACACAACGATCAATGCAAGCGTCATCATAACTAGGCATTGCCGCTGGAAAAGTACTGGCGCGTGCTTTGGAGCCGTTCTTTCAAGCGTTATGTGACAGGGACTAATCACCTAACGAGCATGCGCAGTTCCGTCAAGACACGCCTTTTCGGCCTGGCCAGAGTGGCATGACCTGGAGGTGCTAACGAAGTCAACCCTGCCCTCTCCTATATTTTCTTCCAGAAATGCTGGAGGCGATACATTTTCACAGCGTAGCCGAGGTGATGATCTCTTGAAGACCAGGTCACAGAAGGCGAAGGACAAGGAGTTTTAAGTTAAACGAGGCCACTGGCAAAAACACCAGGTATATATATATAATATATATATATATATATTATATATATATATACACAAACATCGCCAGTGCAATAGATAACTCTTCAACAGCAATCTCGTACAGCCTCTTGGCTAATCATGCGCTGGTCAAGTGAGCCATGGGTTACTGAACTGGTGTTTGAGAACACCTCAGAGACAAATGACTGTCGCGGCATACACCGGCACAAATATTGCTGAGATGCGTTTGCTAACAGACCAGCGGGGTATGCGCGGGTGATACGCCGGGGGGGCCGTTTATGGAAGCTTGACGGGACCTGCTCAACTTGAACTGTGAACTTTGCACCTTTTCAAATTGTTTTCATCCAACAGCAGTAAAGAACTGCTGGTATCATGCAATGAGCAATGTTGGGACTGAAGTCAGGTTCCAGCAAATTCCATAATAAAAGCGTCATTTTAGTGGTGAAGCGACGTCAGCGCTGTGCTGACCGCCAGGAGCTGCACACTCTTCGGCAGTGGCACACCAGCCAGCGCAAGGCCTAGTAACAGCTGTAACGCCCTAAAACCCAAATCATCACCATTACATAATCGACGCAAGGTGAATTATACATACAAACAGAGGAGGAAAGTGTGCATCAGCAAAAACGCCTATATTGCCGTAACCTTACAAAAAAGTTACATGTCTCGAGGAAGATGAGGCCTTTTAATATAAGGTGTAATTTCATGGTGTAATTCCATGTCAAACCGGCAATTATGCCACGATCACTGCTATCCGCACCTTGGCGTATGGCTAACCCAAGAGACCGTCTGAGACTTGGATGCCTTAAAAGACCTCGCTAATTGCTCTGCAGTGAGGATTTTCACTCGCCCAGAATGTGCGGATTTTCTGTAATTGCCAATCGCGTGGCAGGCTTCGGCGGCCATCTCGGCTTGAGAGACGGGATAAGGACTCCTAATTTACGCCTGACTGGATGGAAGGATGTGAAAGTTGGCAATTTGGGAGCTAATGCTTAATACCTAGGCGTTCCTAGAAATTCTAGGCACACTTACAATGCAAATTGATGCTGCTAGACCACATGACCTGGGTCCTGGAGCCTAGAGCCTAGCATGCCAAAAACTCAATGGAAATAGTTTTACAATATTCCATGTTTTTGTCACTGACATCTATTGTAGAAGATGTGCACATTGCTGGCTCCAAAAACAAGGCATCTGGTGTGACACGTTCACAAAATTGGCAGAAATGCGGATGCGTTGCGATCTATATTTGTCCGCGGTATATAACAGTAAGTGCTTAGTGCCTGATGCGGTAGTTTGCAGGTTTTTCGCCCAAAAAGCATCTTGTAAAGCTCCAAACATTTAAGGGAAACGTTCTATGCTTGAAGACCTTGCATTAGGCACCAGACGTCATGCTATAAGTACCTTAATAACTGTTGGCATGCCGTTAATGAAACAAACTGCTCCGCGCAAAAAATCTCCATTTAGTGGTTATGCTCCTCCTAACGTCATTGTATGATTCTGTCTTTGAACTTTGTATGACGATGCGGTGCTACCAACTAGCCTTGAGAAATTGCTACCCCTGACTCACTTGTAGTACCTGAAACTCGCTGAGAAATGGGAGTGGTGGAGCTGGAAGTATTCGCTGAGCCAAATACCGTTTTGTGTTGGTGTTTTATCAGTTTCTTGTGGTGTTTCATGCATCGTTTAATACTTTTCTTGTATTGACACGCTCAGTTATGGCGCTAGTCTTAAGCTATTTGATTGCATGTCATTCTCTAAAAGCTAGCGATCATGTCCAACTTTTTCCTTTATGTAGCAAAAACGTGATTCGCGATTAAAACTTGCACAGCCCGTTCAACTTTGATTGAGAGTCAGTTGACATCCGCCATATTTGGAAATTGCGCTCAGGTACGCCAGATCTGAACGACTCGACGAAAAATTCTTCCTGAACTTGAACGCCGCATGGGCTATGTGGTGGCATGATGTGAATGGCGTTGCTATGGCATTGTGCATGTCTGAATGACATTGAAATGGTTCGCACGAAACAGTCTGCACATTTTCGCGGACGTGTAACTCAGAAAATAAATGGTTTTAGGTCTCAAGAAGGGGTGAGCTGTGAACTCCACCAAATAATCTTCAAAGTGGTAATTTCAGTCCAAAAACTATACGCAAACGTGAAATAATTTCTTTAACGTACGGCAAAATGCTGCCCACGAGGAACATGACACATCTTCAGAAACATCAAGTTTGTGAGCTATGGCAGAAACCTTGCTCTGTATACTGCACCTTATTTTCTCCACACGAGCATACGTTGCATTTTGGGGCTTGCAAGATAAAAGTTGGAAAACATGGATGAAATTAGGTAGCGTTTGATAGTATTGAGACTAGTCGCGCATTGAAGAGCATGTTGTCGCTCGTCTTTTGCTACAAATCATGGGATTCTTCAGTTAGAAATCATGTGCGTCTTAGTTGTGAACGTTAATACCTGTGGACCATTATTGCAGCTAGACCAAAGCTGCAGTAAGCATGGTTTGCCAACGGCCGCCATGGCCCGGCCGGTCAACCCTTACTGCAAAATGACGCATTCAAGTTGTGTATCACGCCCGGGGCAAGAGGCTCTTTTTCGTTTCTTTTTTGCCGTTTGTTGTTGTGCTTTGACACATCGGCCGTGGGATCCGTGGATGGTCGTACAAACGCGCGTGCCATGTGAGAAAATGTTGAGGACGAGAGGCAGCGTTATACATCATGGCTCAGTATGTGCTGCACCAAATGTATGGCCCACTACTGGCTCGCAGTACTTTCTTTGTGG
>NW_023596883.1:0-7500 GCF_011947565.3 Pollicipes pollicipes
GAGTGGTCATGAGAGCTCTTACAGATAAATCTCAAAGCTGAACCCCTCCTCACAAACATCTGTTTGTTGCGCTCCTGGTCACTGCAACGGAAGTGATGCAATGAGCCAGCCTATTTTAAAAACTGTATTACCTCCTTGCTCTGAATGTTTTTTCCACTGTGTCGGTATAGATGCCAAGGCCTGTTGACCGCACTGGCCACCGGCAATAACCAGCTGTTTGGTCAAGTTGAACTGAAAAAGACATCAATGTTTAGAAAGCTGTATTAAGGTTGGGGCACTTTGGGATCTCGTGAGCTCGCTACATACCGCGTTCTATGGTCGCAGAAGCATGACCATCAGCTGCACCACTGGCTTGTATGGTTCTGGTCAGCCCACTTCGGCAGGAGTCAGCGGCAGCTGTCCCGTCCTGTTTCCACCACCGCTTAAACAAGCACGCGGGGGGCCCACCGAGCTGGCTTAGCTGGTGCGCCCATCGACGCTAAGTGGCTGCCGGTCATAGAGTGTCGCACATCCATTGTCGTTGCTCAGTGTCACGACAGCGCTGGTGAAAACGCTCGTACGGAACAGTATCATGAGGTGTGACTAGGACGGCCTGGTGGCTCATCGCACCCGCCAGTACAGGCTGTTACCGTAGACACCGGAATCAGCGAGTGCTGCATGAAACGGCCATGTGACTACCCATAGTGAATGAGTGGCTGACTGGCCGTTCCTTGCGGTATGATTCTAACTGATAGCGTTAGAATGAGCCCCAGACAATTCGGTGTAATGCTCTATATGTGCTTTCTTTCAAAAGCCCTCTTCACATCACTTGTGTTGTGGGATTATCAAGCAGTTTATGCGGACGCTTACAGTCTGCTGAGCTGTGTGGATCAGCATATCCATGGATTAGGTAAAAAGTTGGTATCTCACATCGCTGACTACATCAGTAGATAGGAGCTCAAGAAGAAGGGTAGGTTGTAAGGGGAAAGAGCAGGGGCCAGGGCGTCTCAGCCCCAATTTTAAGAGCATGTATCATTGCTGCTATGGACGTTGACTGTAAATAAATAACCGAGAAGGGCTGTCCTGCCGCCATCGTGGGAAAGATTTGGTTGTACACTTCAGTCGGTATGATCATTGTCGTTTGACAGAACGCGTTCTGCTGCAGTCGCACGGTGCGAATGGGCCTGGCTTAGTTATCACCGCCGCCTGTGTAATTGTGTGGATGCGCAGTTTGGTTCTGTGCCCGACTTTGCCTACCACTGACCAACTGCGGTAGTGTTCGTCTGTGGCGCTCTGACAGTGTTGTCAGGTCTGTTGATGACCAGGCCCGATGCCTGACTGGATGGCTGTGAATACTGAGAAACGTAATATAGCACGATCAGTTTTATATGCTATTCACACGCATGATGCGTACTTTTGCCGGTAATTATGGCCATACTCGAGCATCTTTTATGGTTTCTATGGTTCCTAGCGTGCACGTAGCCGTCCCATAAACTGGATTCAGTAGTGTTCTGCAACCACTACCAATTTTGTACCAAAATATTTCTTCTCATTTGAACGTGCGATTTTGAAATAAATCACCTGCTTAACATACAACTGAATGCATGTGATCTTGGCTGGAGGAGATTTGAATGCGGTCAGCAGTCATGTCACCGCATTAGCAACTTTTTTAAAGGTTTAATCGGAACTTTTGAATAGATGGATTTCTGGGCTCACAGTTTGCGCTAAGCAGTGCTTGCTGTGTGAGCCCTGATCCCTACCATCCCATTGCGCAATTCCATCTCAACGACAGACGTTGATGGCGGAAAGTTCAACGTGCGGTACGGTCCGCCCTCTAACGTCACATGACCTTTCGCATGGCCACTGCCACCGGCCGTAGGCCATGCCTATTTAGAAGAAGTAGCGACTGCCAAAACCGACTCGAGCCCAACCTGTCAGCAGCAGGCGGACCAGAACGCAGGCGCTCTATTCAGCTGAGCCATCAGGGCGGACTAAGTGATGCAGAGTCAGTTAGATGCTTGGGTAATTTTTAGGAAGCAGTTCGGCACACCGACCTTTGTGCCATTTTGACACCTCACAACAAAAACGGAATCGTTAGTCTTATTGCAACCCAGGTGTGCAATTTCCTTTTCAGTTGAGGGAGGGGAGACTGATTCCCAGCTTGGGCACCAGGCCCTCCCCCAAGTTGAAAACAGTTAGATGGGCAAAATCTGGGGAGCAACTCATTTATTGGAACATCTTGAGGGAGGGGTTTGTCGTTTTTCAGTGCTCAGTTCTCCCCCCCCCCCCCCTCCAACTTAACATGGACGTAGTCTTCAAACACTACGCCCTTGTGCAGACACATCATCGTGCATCATACCACCCTGTGAAGAATGGCAGCAACTGTCTGACAACAATGTCTGATAACAATGTCTGACAGCCCTAATTCAATTTTTCAGTTCAATACAAAACAAGAGGATTGGTGATAATTTGTACACAGTTTCCAAATTCCAGGTTACAACACTACCTAGCTGACAGTTTGGGAAGATCTCTTCTCAATTGACAAAAGCTGTTGGCAAATTAAGCTATTCGTTGAAAATCAACTATAATTTTAACACCATCTCTGGCAAGGACCTAAACTGAAAACCACCTGCTCATGTGGTGTGGTTGTTGGGGTAAATGCTAGTGTTTGGTCTTTATACAGCACTCAACTTTACTCAGGAAATAGATACACCAGTATATTGCCAGAGTCCTGGTTCTTACTTTCAATATCTCCATCACACTTGTATCTAATATGGTCAACCTAAGTGATTATGGTCAACCTAACATGGTCAATCTAAGTGATAAGTCAGAAACTGAGAGCCACAAAACCCAGGGGTGCAATCTGTGAGAGCCACAAGATTCGGGTGGAATCAGTAATTACTTTTGCTACATAAATGACTAACAAGTCGGGCCCAACCACCCAAGATCAATAAAATGTGCACATCTATTCATTTGCACATTTGCCTCATTTAGTCCTCATACAATACTGGTGCATACAAACCAATGACACTACCATTTCAACGTTGAACAGCCCTGTTGAAAGGTTGCTCTAGACGTGAGGTAAAGCTTTGAATGTGCTTTAAACAGCATGGCCGCGTGCGAGCAATTTCAACAATTTTTGACCATCATCCACAGAAGTACACTCATGCTGTGTTCACCGGTTTCATTTATGTTACGATTGCCACACGTAAACCAGTGGTAAATCTATGGATTCCCTGGCGCATATCAATGCAATGCGTGGTTGTGTTATCAATAAATTACGTCAGTAATGCGCTAGATCTGAACAAATATCAAGTTTTTCTTGAGTTGGTATTTTTCAACTGCTGTCTGAAAAATAAATTATAAATGCTCTTGAGTGGTGAGGAAGTAGAAGGGGTTTTGCCGCACCCCTACGCCAGCAATCAGAACCTGGACATCTAGAATTTGTTTTGGTCTTTGCTCCCATGTAATGCTAGTTGCGGAGCAGGGCGAGAATGAGCTGTTACCTGGGCTCGTTTTCATCGGACCTGAATATGTTTAAATGTCTTAAAATTACAGGGGAGAAAGCTCACCTCAGTATGATTAACAGGACTGCGAAGAAATTTCCAATGAAGTTTCGGGTATTGCAATCTACAACAGTACCGCGCCGCATTTGTTAGGGTCCTGCATTGGTGCAGTTACGATGACATCAACTTATTGCATTAATGTCAAAAGCAGCATTGAACCATTGCAACAGATGTAGCCAAGGAACCGAAATTTGCTATAATATAACACCATTTCAGCTAAACTTACTCTAGCTGGACATCGATTTAGTGATACAACCAACTGGTGACACATTTTGGCTTTTCATAAAGGCAATGGTCGATAAAACAACGGCTACGTTGTATTATCTACTGTTTTTGGAAGCATTTGGTCTTCTGTTTCAGCCCAAGTATCGTGTTTGACAACTGTCTCAAGCCAATATGCGTTCAAGGGATTTCGATTTAATGGCTGATCTTGTTGTTGACCTCGATGCGTTTAATGCTCACATATCTGTTGCTTACGGACATTTAATTTTAAGGTTGAGTGAATATCCCCAAAAACCCCACTTTAAATCACAACATTCATTTCGTGCGACACGACAGGGTACTTCAGACAATGCCCAGCTGACCTTCCGACTTAGTCGACGGAACATTCGTGTGCCGGCTCCGTGAACATCTGAGCGCCTTTGGTTGAGGCAGAATTCTTAACCTTCCCAGATATCAGTTCTGGAAGCCTATATCTGCACAGGGTCTCCCAGCATACCGGCTCGGGCAGTCGTGCTTGCCAGTGCTGCACGACACCAGACTACGGATAATGGGTCGGTATCGAACCCCCTAACGTTTGTAACCACTAATGTATCACAACGCCTAATGTATCAAAACCGCTAATGCTTCATAACGCCTAATGTACGTAGCACCTAATGTGTCATAACCCCTAATGTATCGTAACTCCTAATGTATCACAACACCTAATGTATCGCAACTCCTAACGCATCGTAACTCCCAATGTGTCATAAGGCCTAACGTATTGTAATCCCTAATGCTCGTAGCCTCTAATGTAACACAACTCCTAATATATCATATTCCCTAATGTATCATAACACCTAATGTATCATAACACCTAATGTGTCGTAAGACCCAACGTATCGTAATTCCTAACGATCATAACCTCTAATGTAACACAACTCCTAATATATCATAACACCTAATGTATCGTAAGACCTAGTGTATCATAACCCCTAATGTTCGTAACTCCTAAATCAGCTGACTGCAGTGGGTTTGTCGCACACGATTCTGACCCGCACAGCTGGGCGATGTGCAGTCTACTAAAGTCTACCGAACATCATCGTGCTGCCATATCTCGGCGAGTGCTAGGGTGGTACCGCATATTGGAACATTCTCACACAACGAACTTTTTATGACAGAATTCGAAAACTTGTTTGCTCCTGTTGCCTGCGAAAGTGCTCAGAGAAATAAAGTAGATTGTGTCTTTGCCATGTCCATCGTATTGAGTTACCAATAATCGTGGCAAGGAAATCATCGCCGTAGATTTTAGCAGAATTGTTCGTGAAGCACGAACTGAACATTACGAGCCCATGTGATACAATGCCTACTTTCCTAAAAATGATGATTCTGGAGCAGCACCAGATGACTGAAAGAAGCCTCTGATTGCTGTGCCAGCTTGCTGGCAGACATAATGCTTCCGGGCGGCCAGCAGCACTCCTCAAACAGCCATCCAGAGCAGAGTAGCTGCGTTCTCAGTAGCAGCTCATCAGTTCAACAGCAGGGCACCTCCCCAGCTAACGAAGGGCTGAAGTTGATGTCCATCCCGCTGCCATCAATATCCGCAACAGCGAGCTTCATCCTGCCGGAGAAAATACGCAAAAATGGCCGCAAGCTGAAAACACCAACAACACATCGTTCGCATATTGCAAGCAAGTACATCAGAAGAAACAGTCGAGAGATATCGCAAATGTATTGTTGCACAAGAAAAAAGTCATGCAGGCCCAGGACATCATCTAAAGCCTTTTCAATAAGGGGAGGGAGACTTCTTACCCATACATAAATAAGCCTTATATGACGCTGTACACAATGACTGGAACCGACTTTTTCAATTGAGGTTCACTTTACTATCGGAGGGGTTTCCACGTCACTAAGTGGCCAAGGATGCGCAATATTGGAGGGATTTTTGCCCTCCAAGCAACATGGCGCTGCCCTGCGAGTGGACCGGTCGTATCAAAAACAACAAATCAATAAAAGAAAGTCCTGCCACACGACAGCACAATGCACGAAACGGAAATGATATTGCACAATGCACACTTGCGCCCACTTGCACAATGCGCCCAGCACGCTGACAAAAACACTTCCAGGAGCCGTCCTCCCCATGCGCCAATTTGTCTGGGCGGGGTGGGGGCGGGGGGGGGGGGGTGTAGCCACCCCTCCGCAACGGGACGGGTCAAACAACCCCCGGCCGCCAGCCGCCAGCATAACAACCGGGACGCCGGGGCGGGGACGATGTGACCAAGCATAGGCGAGGGAACGATCGCGTTATTGGGGGGGGGGGGGGAACCTCGGGGGATAGAGTCCACTTCCCAACAACTGAGATAGTTCAGCACTAGGCTTGCGGCGGTACATGGAAAGAAACGACTCAAATGCCTCTGACCCCCTCCCCTATTCTTGACAACTTCCCTCGCTCCTGCGACCAAGAAGGGGCACAGGGTGGGTCAGCGTTGGCAGAAGCGAGGGCAAGTTCCGGCGGCGTCAGGCACGGCGGGATGCCATCGATGGGAAGGCGGGTCTGGACAGGTTGACTGCCGGCGTCGCCGGTGTGGCGTCAGCGAGCGGCGCCGTCTGCCACTTCCTTGGTTCGTGCAAAGAACATCCCTTGTGCATGAGGGAGTCCCCATGCTCAACAGCATTTATACAAAGAGCAGTGCCGCTCAGCTCCAGGTTGAAATCACACCCTAATTGCAGTAGTTTCGAATCAAGCCGCAACAGTACGAACTAGCAGGCACTGACCGCCAGTCGCATGCTGTTGTTGCAGGCGACACTAGCGTTGAAAACCTGTTGTCGATCACCGCGAAGACAAGGATTTTATGACAAACATGCGCTTGGAAAAAGGGCTTGTGGAATCTCACCCAACAAATATGCGTGATACGCGTGATGCAAAGTGCGTTTGGTAAAATAACGTGCGAAAAGGCTAGTACCAAAGACCTCATAAGCAAATGTTGGTATGGCTTAAGGAACGCCTGAGAAGTATTTGTTATGGCAAAACGTTGACGGGGAGGCAAAAGCTCCTAGGCAAAGGGTTTGCATGCGTAAAGGGAAATATAAAATTTATCTCAAACAATCTTGAGCACGTTAATGCTGGCAACACACACTTGCTTGACAAAAACACGCACGTAAAAATTGCCAAGCATCAGTGACGCGGCGTCGGTTGTTTGCATGCAAGGCACTCGCATGAGGACGTGTCAGAAAAAAAATGCACCGCCGAATATCAAATTATTCACGCCATCTCTTCGATGTCGCCTGAATACTGCCTGTGAAGGATAGATTCGTCTCTCAGTCATGGAATGAAGTCTGGCTATGGTTAAACGGAGAGTGTCTAATGTTTCGGTTTTCTCCTTACACGCCTAAGGGAAGTTTGACAATGATCTATGGTTAATTTTGGTTGCTAAGTGTGCACTTGGGTCTCGCAGCAGTTTTCATTTATTTATTTATATCCATCCAATCGATGGTTGTACGTGAACAAACACAATCCTAAAATATAAACCAATCAGCGGGAACGAAAGGACGAATGCACTGACACATGTGGCAATTAACTGTATGCTATATACATGGCCATTGTTTTGTTTGCTAGGTAACGTAGACATCATTTTGGTTGTTAGGTGACGTAGAATAGTCACATTTCCCCAGACCCTAGTGCAGCTGATTGACGCGACAGAATACTTGTTCCTCATCTTAGTACATAGTAGGCCGACATGAATTGGTGCGTATTAAC
>NW_023596883.1:12500-44963 GCF_011947565.3 Pollicipes pollicipes
CTGTAAGCGTAAAAATTTTCCCGTGTTGCATGTTTAGGGCGCGGCGTCGACTGTGTGGCTAACATTACGCGGTGGTCAATACACGGACGAAGTTAATGAAATATACAAAATAGGCCCCTTTGAACGCTTCAAAACGTCAGTTAGTACGTTTATAACACAATGCAGGCCTCTATATCACCTAAAACGTTATTTGATAAATAATAACGATTGCTCCGACGGAAGAATGTCTTTTGAAACGTTTGTTTTAATATTTCCAGACAGCTTAGGCATCCTATGGTTGTTGTCGTGAAGCGTCGTCGACGTTCCACAGCTAAATCATGTTTATCAATTTCAGAATGAGCTTATTGTACGAAATCAAGCTCTAGGCATCTGTTTCAGGGCATGCCTCAGTTCACCCTGCGTTCACCTCATAGGTACGCGTTTGGGCCTTTTCTCGTAATGCTCTTGCATTATTTCCAACGATGGTAGAATATTTGTTCCCATTTGCATGCTCAGTTACGACGTTATTCGATTTCCAGACCCATTTCCGTCGCAAGTAGGTGCGCTACCCACATTTCCGTATCACAGAGTGTGGTTTGTGTTCGGGACTTACAACTAACGCGTTAAGCTGACTGAACGCCAACTGCCCTCGGTTGATGTCCCGATTCGTGCTAACGTATTCCAAACACGATTAACTCAATGATCATATTTCCATTGACCTTGAACTCAACATGACTATTGAAGAACCGGCGGTTATAGTTGTAACTTAAATCATGTATGCTTGTTGCCTCAAATACACATGCTTGTTTTATCATAATATTTGCAGGCCATGTTATATGTACCGGCTGGGTGTGAAACTTCAGTCTTGAATTATTCCTGCAAACGAGTAATCTATGGACAGCTCTCGTCATTTAACGTTAATTCCTCCACTAAAAAACACAACCTTATGGCAAAACTTCTCACTGACCACGAGAGGACCACGGAGTGGTTCACGTGCAGCCTTCCGTAAATGATAGCCGACCCTCTGAGCGACAAAACGACCCAGCACAGTGAAGCCCAACAGAGCTTTTTTGGCATCTTTTGTCCTAGTTAGGGTCGTCTTGTTTTTGCAGTTTTCACATGGCTTTCATTTCTGAGAAATTTGTCAACGACTGGTACCAAAAAGTGTTCTGACTAGATACAGTCTCGCAATTACATATCAATTGTGTATTTATGTTGATATTATGCACCTTCCGATGCTAGTGATGACAGATGATTTTCTACCAAAATAGTAATTTCCTTTGCTCGGTTGTGGCGACATTGGTCAAATGCATATAAATAAAGGAGTGAAATACCGCCATGAGGATATTAAGATTATAGAAACTGCAGTGCAGCCGGTAATGCGCTCATTCAACGAAAATATCGAAAGTCGTATTTTCCGCCCATCATGGAAGACGAACAGACCACTCTCGAAAAGGGTTGTTTCGGTCATATTGATGCTGTATGGCAAGTTGCCAAATCCAACAGCTCATACGCACATTCGTGGTAATCATTGCAGGCAACAACTCTAAAAGAACCGTCCATTACAAGTCACAAACGGCCTTTGGTTATCACTGGCTGTTGGTTCTTACAGGCCACACTGGCTCTTATTCCCGAGGCTTTTTGTGCTGGGTGTAGACGTAACTACGTGACCTCAACGGCGGCCGGGAGAACCGCAAACTGCTTATGGGAACTTACAATGTATGACCTCTTGGGAGGATGCTGTACAGTCTCTACGAAGAGGCCTCTTGCTATATGGTCTCATCTGAGTCCAGTTTACCCTTCATGAGACCGTGAAGAGGAACGTCTCTTGTGGAGACTCAAACTCTCCGCTAATTTTACAAAGCTTTCGGCCTGCCGCCGCGGACACTTTGAGATGGTCACAATTTTCACGAAGTGCTCAGCGGGCTACCATCAGCAAAATTTATACAAAGATATATGCACTTGACGATTGTTTGCAATTGAAAGGTGACGCTGAAATCGATCACCAGCAAGTTCGTTTAGCCGAAACATCAGCTGAATCACATGCAATTAAATATTTATCTTTGTTGAGGCTATATGACGTGTGTGTGGACGGGGGGGGGGGGGGATTCTGCGACGGGGTGCGCGCGCGCTGCGCGGTCGCCCGGCCGCCGCTGGTGTTTGTACAGCGCCAGCTGCTGCCGTCAGGCCTCCCCACAAGAGCAACTTTATCATGAGCAGACCATTGGTCTGCATATGAACCAGATGATGTTAGCGGACGACTTAGCGCATTATGATTCCGGTACATCCGACATCAACACACACACACGCACGCACGCACGCACGCACGCACGCACGCATGCACGCACGCACGCACGCACGCACGCACGCACGCGCGCGCACACACACACACACACACACACGTGAGCCACAGAGTTAGGATGACCAGGGTGACCAGGGTATTGACGGGACTGTAGGCACCATGACCGGCTGTTTCTCCGCATTTCACCGTTTCCCTGTCATAGTATGGTTTAAGCCTCTTCGTGCCATAACAGCCTGAGGCCAAGTGAGACACAAATAAACGAGTCAACCGTCTTCTGGTCCAAAACAGGAACGAAACTGTGCCGTTGAGCCAAGTAAGCCATCAAAGATTTGCGTAAAAGCAGGACTACCGTCGTCTGACTCCTCCCGACTCATGGCTATGTTTGCGTGCTACTTTTTCGCAGCTAATCACTTGTATTTACAGTCATCCACACATATTCAGATAATGACCTACAAATCCTCACGCGGGTCATATAGCCCCCGTCTTTAATTCCGGGGTCACAGGGTCGCCTCACATCTCGCTCCGAGGCGCAGTGTCGGGCCGGGACGGTTGCATGACCAGTGCCCCCCCCCCCTCTTCCCCAATGACTTTGGGGGGGGGAACAGGTTTTCGTGGCATGCACCCGTCTGGTGGGCAGGGGTCATGTGAGCGTGCAGCCGTTGGTCCGGTTGGGATGGAGGACGACTGCTCTGTAGGCTCAGTTTGTACGGGTTGTTGCCGGCGTCCCGTCGCCAGTGGAATGCAGTGAAATGCCTTCCTGCTCGCTACGCAGAGCCGTCAACTCCCGATGCACTGCACTTGCACCCTCTGCCCTGGAGACGCCTTGACCTGCAACTCTCGGCTCATGTCAGATTCCCCGTCGCCTTTGCACGATGCTTTATTTGCACCCCAACTGGATGAGCCCGCCCTCCTTTCTCGCTTCGGCCAATGGCCTGGCCGCAATCTCCCCTCTACCCAGTGGGCTGCCGGGCCAGCCAGACCCACTCCCAAGGCTCGGCCCCAGCATACCCCGGGGCCGGAGCTCGAGCGTCGCGTCGCCGGCGGCGGTGCAGGGTCGGCCCGCTCTTGCATCGGATGGACTCCGCGCGTCCCCTCTGACCCAATACCTGCTTGGCGTGCCGTGGCGGTAATCTGGGGGCGGGGGGGGGGGGGGGGGGGAGCATATGTGCTGTTTTCTTCTTGCACCGCTGATCGGGAGCCGCACGTCCGTCCACCTCGCCTGGCCCACCGGTAGAAGACGTTCCCCATTGAAGACGCTGTCCGAAACGGAAAGCATGCCGCTGTCCCCTGAAATTCTGCCAGGATAGCCGATAAGGCGCAGAGTCCGATTCAGGGCACCGCTCCTGCCCCGCCAGTCAGTTCTCAAGCCGGCGCCCTTCTATTGTCTCGGGGTTAACCAGGCGCAGGTTTTCGCAGTTGGCTTTTCAGGTTCCTTTCGTCATTAATGATCCTATTTCGTTCGGAGAAGTTTATGGCCACGCCCGGCTCGCTTACTGTTCCACGCGCCGTCTGGAAGCTTCATCGATCCTGGACGGGTGATGTGGGAAAACGCAAAGTTGAGAAATGCGTGCCGCCAGACGTTTTGAAAAACTTTGGAAGATTTTTTTCCTCAGGAAGCTTTTAATGCAACGTTTCCATCTAGCAATACCAAGCATTACCCACCCCTCCACTCTTCCTGTAATTCCTGCTGTAGGGGCTAACTTTTGGCCACGGTTTTGAAATGCTTCATTACTCGAATTCAGCAAAAATACTTGATGGCATACTTGATCTCTTGGATGCTAAAAAAGCTAAAACTGTTCTGAAAGATATCTGCGCTAGTGTTGCTAGCTACAAAAATATTCCCAACTTTCGACATTCTGCAAAACAGACCGCTCTGCACAAACAGACCGCTCTGCACGCGAGCGCGTGGTACAGCGAACAGAGTTCGGGTGCGGGTTGATCGAGTTGGCAAAAGCAAGGGGAAACAGCTTAGCACGATTCGAGAGTCCAGTTCTTTTTGGAAGATGTTTTTCAGGGATGCGTTTCGGTTGAACTTTAACCTGCTGGTATCTACTTGAAATGACCGAATGAGACCAAGTGCTGGATTGCACCTACTAATTATGTCAGAGACATGTGAAGCGAGGGTTACTTTGGTATCTAGCGTTACGCCGAGTTCCCTAAGTTTACACACATGTCCGAGCTCAGTTATATCGATAAAATACTTGGTCTGGTCGGAAGCACGCCTTAGGGCCATCGTGAACTCTTCACGTTTGAACTTTATTGCATGCTGATTTAGCTTTGCAATATGTCATCCCTTACTTATGTTCATGCTACTGTGTGCTGTATAATTTATTTATTTCATTTAAACGATTTCGCCTGTTCGTAGAATGCTGCTCTACTGGAGCTGAAAGGAGATAAACCAATAAACAAATAAATCTCACGGTCTCAACGGGCCCACGCCCGGCGCATGCTGTTCTCAAGCTCAACAAGCAGCGTCACCGTCTGCCTGAAGAGTGTTAGTGCGGATAAAGGCAGAGCGAGTTTGTACATGAATAGCATTATTTACGGATCAACTTTAATATACTAATGCTCTGTTATGTATCATGTAACCTGCATGGATATGTCTCGCCTGCGCAGTTGTCAGTGTTTGTTGCATTTGCACTCATGTTATGTTCGCATTGGCCAATGATAACGGCGAAAATTTTACACATTTATTCAAATTTGTATGGAAAGGACCTCGCGCCGTGATGTAACACGGCGCGCGGTTTATAGAATTCTGGAAACTTCCAGATGTTCTCAGGCATAATATCTACAACCTTCAAAAGACTCCGAGACAAGAAAAACATTAGGAGACATCTATTACTCCCGGGAAAGAGATCACTCACCACATACCATCTGTTCCGTCGGAGCTTAAGCTATGCATGCTATCCGTAAGGTAATACGACCCTTGCTTAAAAAAGTCATCTGTAACGCCTCACCAGTGGTTGATGCATCAGACAGTTTCTGGATTGCAAGGCAATCTTATCCCTGTTGTTAAGCCGCCCAACCTAAGATGTACTCGCTTTTCAATGCCTAAAATGAATCGGCTCGTACCATAACAACTAAGAAAGCAGTCCTTGTGACATAAAGACAAAATTGCCAATGTGAAGGACGGCACATTTATCGTTTGATCCCCAGTCACGTGAACGTAATCGCCCTAACATTTGTCCCTTCTTCCCGTAAGAACATGTACTAGAAACAATGAGTGACGTCTCCCGTAAATGCTGTAGGTTCTCGGTTTGACAATATGATATTTCCAGGTAGAAACGGCTGGAAGTGAAACAACAGGCTGCGCGAAACCAACGTTTATTCAGCGTGCATCTTTAGCTCTTTCAGATGAAAGTTAGCCATGCTTTACTCGACAGTGATATGTATATTTTCACAGTATTAAGACTGCAGCGGCATTCTAATTGCCATGCAATGCCAAAACAGGATAAAACGCAATCACAGTAAACAGTGATCCCACATTCAAATCGTGACTATTATAGCAGATGATTCTTTGAGAAAGAAATTGAGGATCCCGTCAGCACACCTACAGCGCCACATCACCACCGCCCTGGTGCGATTTCACGGGCCCGGTCGGGACGGGGGGTGGCTCCAGCGAGATGGTGCGATACCCAGGGTTGAAAAAGTGTCTTTTCTGTCATCGAAGAAATTTGGAACCCCCTAAATTGCCATCTGGAGCCAAGTCTTTTAGAAAGCGTTGCAACACACCCCTAAATGCAATAAACCACAAAAACGAAGACAAATTGAATGCAAAGCGGCATTACCAACAAACATTCTCGTTTCGGCAGTTCATTTGAACCACAGTGCTATTAGTCGGCCATCAAACACTGAACGACGGTTAAGACTGGACCAAAACAAAATATCAGATAAAGGCATACTTTAAAATAATCAACCTAAAGATACGTAATTTCCTATTCAGTTTTGGAGGGAGGCGAGATTGTGCCTCTTAACCAGAGATGCAGTTTTGTATCCATAGTTTCATTTTTATCCCCTATTTTTCATTTGCCATAACTTTTAGGGGTTCGACCCCAAAAACTTATTCTGAGAAACTGCAATCCTGGTCCCAACTGTGCAAAGAAGACGCGTCAAATCTGGGGGAAAAATTGTTCGAAGTGCATTTCGGAAGCAGGCTAAGCCATTTTTCTTGCTGCACCCCCGCTGCCCCTTTCCCCTTCCTCATTCCTACGTATTTTGCAAAACTGCATCCCTGTAGCCCTACATTTACCGGTCGCATGGTTCTGCAAGCACCTGGAACAATATCACTCTTGGTTGTGTGAGGTCATCGTGCAATCAGCTGAAAGGGTTGGCGTCCCTCATTGCCTTTGCATAATTATTGCCGGTGCAGCACTCGCACTTCTTGCAGAGAATGTTCCACATTTGAAGATATCGAGTTAGGCATCAGCTACGATGGGAAATGCTTCCTTGTAACGATTGGTAAGCTTTCAAGGCTCAAAAACGACGCTAAGTAGCAAAATTTCAAAGTTAAAAGATGGGCCCCATTACGTCATTGTTTAACGGCATCATGAAATGGGTTTGTGACGACAGCAAAGCTGGCAGCATCTGGCAGCCAGACCTAACGAATATCTCGAAACACACGAAAGCTGACGCCAATCGCCATTCTCGTCGCGGGGCCTGTGTCGTGGGGCGGATTAGTGGGTGGGTTATTTCTGGATTTTTTGCCTTGGTGCTGGCCGTAAGAAAAGCTTTCGTGGACTGTTTGACATGCGCAACGTAGCGATCGCCAGCTTTTATGGCAGATTATTAGTATCAAAGCACGATATGCTGTGCTGCTGCTGTTGCTGCTTTGCTGTTGATGATTTCGTCAATACTTTATTGTCGGCCCATCGTTGCGCGCAGTGCTGTAGTCCTGACATTGATATCATGCGATGTCTACAGTAGTCCTTGTCTTTATTGTTTGTCACTGGAAATGTGGTGTCATGGGAAAATTAATAAATTTGTAACGTTGCCATGCATTCATCGTCAAAGCATCGCTATTGCTATAGTAAAGATGGCAAGGTTGGACTACCAATATTTTCTTGCTTAAGATTATTCACGTAATTAATAGTTAACCCTGATATAAGCATTGTGGTGCAACGACATTCCTGTCGTAGACAGTCCTTGGACATTGTTAAATACATTTTTACCCCTCATTCATAAATTATAAGCTGTTATATCATAGGCTTGACATAGTGAACTGAACCAATGTGGTACATTGTGTAATGACAATGGTCAATAGCTTCATTGTGGCACTATCTCGGTGCTGTACTGTGGCATGACATGATGAACAACATGGTTTTTTACTGCAATCCACGCCGCTTTTATAATAAACCCCAGCATGAAAAGACGGGTCAGGCATGCGCTCTTGTATTGATTTCCCAGCTGACATATGACTGACCAAAAACACATGATGTAATATACAAACCACTTTAAGCAAAGCAGACAACCAATAAGTGGCATCACTTGCTCAGCCTGCTTCGGGAATCCAGAAAATGCACGAGAGAAAGATGCAAACACATCTTTCACTACCATGGTCATGCAACATGATGGTGCTATCAGACTGCTTTACTAAAAAGTAACAGGAAAATTTTGCATGTGGTGAAATGACACTGCAAACATGCTGAACTTGACAACGCTGGACACATGACTAGTGCATGTAGTCATGGTTGGATGGGCAAAATGCAAGGAAGTGACGAAGCTGCCAGTGCACACAAGGCTTATCATACTCGTATTTTAAGTGCTGTCCAAGAAACCAAAGCAGTATTTTTCCACCTTTCTCAGCACCCAGTATCCCACGCAAGTAGCAGTGACTATGACATTGATTATTTAGGAACAATGCTCGCCTGCATTAAGATTTGTGAAGACAGTGCAATGTGCATCAGTAATAATAAAGCTCTATATTTTCAGAATTGTTTAGGGAAAGACACTTTTGCAAAGCCATCTAATGCGAGACTATAATGAGCATGTCCATTAATGAGCTACACACACCGGCCCCTACTGCCAAAATGAATTGCTGATATAATGGCATGCAATGGATTAATTACATGGTGTCATACCTCAATAGGTTAACAATGTTGGCAAGATCATAATTAAGTACCAGTACCAGCACTTGCCTTTGTACACAACTGCGACATAGGTGCTAGTGTTTCTCCCGGTTTGCCAGCATTCATTTGTCATGTTCAAACACAAACGTAACGGTAGAGGCAGGCATCAATGTCAATAGGCATCAATATATCAGGCATCAACATATCACATTTTATTGGAAGTCGGTGGACTGAAGAATACCAAAACAATGTTCCCTCTCAGAAGAACAGCAATTTCCAGAACAATCAGAAAAACCATTTTCGCACAGATCTTCAGTCACAACACCGGACTTAACCGTGACCTCGCTTCGAAAAGTCCCAATGGGGGTTCATAGTGATGCGGCTCAAGAGTTTCTTCTTGTAAAACACAACATTTTTGCTCAAGATTTAAATTTGTCGCATCATATGTGTGAAATACATTGAGAAATATATATCTAAAATTACTGTAATGTTTCCCTAATTTCATAATGCCTTGCTAACCCATAAACCCGTGCAAGGTTCTGTGCTCTGGAACACAAGGCGCCAACCAAGCTGCCTGTAAGAGACACGTTAGCAAAAAAGAAAAAAAACGCCAGCAGGAGAAAAACGACGGATTTGCCGTCGCGTCTTCTTTTTGTAACTTAGGGAGATTGCCCATATTTTGGGTGCGGTACTTTACCAAGACAGTGGCGTTCTTTATTATAACATGGAACTGTGGCCTAGAAATAACTAAAAATGACCCGCTCATGACGAATGTCGCACAACCCGAAATTGCTCGCGCTTGTGTTCGCCACACGCATTCAGCAGTAAAATCTTAATAACAGCTAATCATCTTCCGCGGACCATAGGACATGTGCAGCATTATCGCCTTTCAGAATGTATGTGATGCTGTTTTGACCATACACAAAAACAGCTTGTAATATCGTGTGATCTAATAACGTTTCTCTGGCATCATTAATCAGAAGGCGATTTGTAAATAGGCTCTAAATAAGATGTTTCGTACTTTGCAGGCGGGTAACTAAAAAACAAGAGCGTTTTGGGTCTTAAAAGGGGTATATCCGTGAATTGTATCAGAATGTCCTCAAGATGGCTCTTCCAGTTCAAAACACCCTACGAATGCGGAACATTTCCTTTAACATGATTCCGATTAGTTAGGGCAAAGCTCATGTAGCATTAGTATCAACAGATGCAAACATCATTTTTTGAGCACTTCTAGCACCTTCATTTAGCCTCATATGCAATATGACGGCACCTACAAACACTTTATCTAACGCCTGTCCGCCGTTCAGTACGCTAAGTCATAGGTGTAACGGGCGGTGTGAGAGGCCTACACCAACCCCAATGACTAGTTTTGTGCTCCTCATGACGTCAATGGTAGAAATGTGCAAATTGGACTTCTTTTATTTCTCACGAAATCACAAGGATTCACAAGCAACTTATGCTGACAACATTAAAAGCCAAGCATATATTCGTAATAGCACGTGTCCTGCATCCTTATGATGACGTCACTGGGATGAATAAATCAATCATCAGTTGAAAACTTCCGTTGGGACACGTTTTTCGGCTGTGTTTTCCCGCTGCTCACCATCTACCGGGATACTGTTTCGGTGTGCGTGCATCTACCCACGTACTCGTGGTTTACATTCTTATGGTGATGTCATTTGAAAAACAAGTGAAGTAAAAAATAAGCTACGTTTGCCTGCTGCTCATGACGTCACGTGACACGAGTTATGATCCTCGTTTCGCATCGCTAGGGAACCTGCTAATGGCGGAAAATTACGTTTCCTAGCAGGCTTCCATAGGGAAGTGATGAAGTGAATAGGGCCGGTGATAGGTATGAGCGGACGCTACGATTCGGCCGTCAGCGTTATCTACCGATTTCAAGCGTCCCAGCTAAGATTCCATGGGTGAAATCACGAGCCGACATTTTTCCAAAACTGTCTAAATGACAATTCATATATTCTTACTGGCAACTTATGCCCGGGGACCAGCGCTGCTAGCTGGGCAAATAGGAGTAGCGTGTCACGTGCCGAGTTTTCCGACGTAATACCTATACCAGCCTGTAATACCGTAATCCAGCCTGTCAGCCGAAATTCGCTTCTTTTCGCTATACAATGTACCATAGAACGTGTGCTTATCTGAAGGTTCAAGTATCACTGTCGGGACCCTTAAAGCATTCGAGAGATTATTCCTCGCGGCCCACCATGCCAATTGGGCGCAAATTCACAGCGTGCGTTAAGACCAACGCAATACCTCACCGCTTACGAGTCTGATACAAAGTTTGTATGCGGCTATGTGTATATACCATGAAACTCGGTGGTCACACATTACAAGACAAAGAAAACACTACACCAGCGCAGGGAAATGAATAGGAAAGCCCACTTACGGCTGGTAACGCCGGTCGCCAAATCCCCATTTCGAACCAATATTCATTTCCATTATGACCGCTTGTTAGGAAATGTCCAATTTGACTTAATGACCTAACTTTGCTATATTTAAAAAGTACTGGAGGTCCAAATGATTCGCAAATAAACTTGCGTTGAAATCAGTCCAATCGATGTTACCAATAGCGGCCGTTGATATCAATAAGCGGGCTCTTTACGTTTCGGCCGCTACCATTGTCTGTCCAGTTCAAACGTGTCAGTATAGTTTAACTCGATGATATCACTAGCAACACCATTTTAAAACTATGCATATAATTTCGCTATCATCATGGAGACAGTCAACCCATTCTTTCCTGAACAAAATGTCATTCGGGAGTGCCCACTCGGAGTTACCAATAGGGCCGGTGATGGGCATGGGTGGACTCTTTACGTTTCGGCCGCCAGTATCATTTGTCCATTTCAAACGTGTCAATATAGTTTCCATCGGTGCAACGACTAGTGGACATTATTTTAAGGCTGTTTAAAGGGCATCTGAAATTTCTAGCCCCGGTTATGTTTTCACGGGCAGTACCACGGCCTCTAGGGCACATAACCAGAGCGTGCGTTAAGGCCTACGCAATACCCGCACGCCTTCGAGCGTGAAACACGGTGTGCATGCCGTTAAATGCATATGCCATGAAAGGTATGTTTACCTGAAAAATCAAAACCAATGGTCATAAATGACACCCACCAAAGCGGTACACAACCCAACAAGCACACGATAGAACGTTAGTTACCAAAAGGGCCGGTGATAGGCTCAAAACACAGCTCTTTGCGTTTCCGCCGCCAGCATGGCCTGTGCATATCAAACGCTGCAGTAAGGTGTTGCAACCATAACCGCAAACCATTTTTGTTTAACAGGGCAACTGAAATATTCCATCATTAGCAGGTCGTGCCGGGGAGCACCACGACCAACTGGGAACATCGCAACAACGTGCGTTAAAGCCGACGCAATACGTAACCGTACGCGAGATGCCATGAAACATGTGCTGACGTGAAATTAGAGCATCGCGGTCAGGGCAATAACAACATTCTAGCCTCAGTTGATTATTGCCGGGGAGCGTCACGGGTTATAAGACACAAAACAACAGAGTGTATTTAGGCCGGTGCAATACCTAACCGCATGCGAGCTTGCAACAATGTGTGTATGCGGCTTGATGCATACATCATGACACGATGTTTCACTGTAGGTCACGGTGAGCCCCTGGCCGACACAGTAGACCGCTAGTTGACTCAAGGGGTCCCAATCAATGTAAATCGCAGGCTCCAGCCATGTCCCTACTTTTGAAATAGATCCCCAGCGCCAGGTCACCTAAGTGACATTCTGTTCAGGAATCATTTCGAACACCTTGCAGTAGTTTCAAATGCAGCAAAGCTATGTCGTGCAGTGTAATTGGAGATTTCAAAGCCAGCGGCCGTAAGGAAAGTTAAAGAGTTTGGCATGCGTTTCTCCGACCCCATTGGCAACTCAGTGTGGACATGCCTGAATGCGGTTTGTTCATGGATCACTTGGACGTTCTTCAGTAATTATTTATGGAAGGCTGCTGGGAAAGGTGGTTTTCCGCTATTATCAGATTCCCTAGTGATACGAAACGAAGACCATAACTCGTGTCAAGTGACGTCATGAGCAGCAGGTAAAACCTAGCTCATGTTTTACTTCATTTGTTTTTTTTCAAATGGCATCATCATGAGCATCATAAACCACGAGTACGTAGGTCAGTGTTCTAGAATTGCCGACTTTGGGTGTAAAGCAACACTCTATGAGGAGGAATTTTTCACTCCCTTTCTCCATATTTTATGTGAATTCCTCACTCCTGCCTGACATTGCCTAATCGCACAATCGCTCTGTATGCACAGAGCAAGGGTGCCAGGTGCCTCCTAGCCCAGGAATCCCAGCGACGCCAGCCGCTTGCACACATTAAGTTTGGTTTGTTTACAAAATGCATCACAATCGGCAGGTGTGTGCGAAATGCGAGGTTTTCACGCATCCCAATATTTTTTTGGTCTCACCATCATACCACGAAAGCAGAGCCCGATGCAAACACCCGCAAGGCCTGGTAGTGGACTTTACTCCATGTATTTCTATTGCCCGAAGAAACTTGACCACTAAATTGCATAACTCCCGAAATGCAGAAGTGAAAATTCAAGAAATGCCTTCCAAACAAAATTCACAACATGAATGTCACCATTTGAGCATTCATGTGAACAGATTTGAAGTCAAATAAGCTGGTCACAACATTTTGCCAAAAAGTATGAGTCTCCATATTTATTTAAAGACCTTTGGTTTTCTTGGTGTCATAAGAGTGTGATACCACTTTATTCTTCCTTCCTTTCTGATTGTCTTCAGAGGAACCATCTCTTCCATAAAATGTTGACCGATCGTTATGCAAGATGCTCCAACTGCAAACTTGCACGTATTTTATACATGAATTGTTTTCATTCGTCAGCCGCCCAAACATGTTTGATATGCACCCAAGAGTGAACAAGTCACAGGGAATGAAGGAGACAATTTGTAACACGGAACTTATTTTTACCGCCATTTTGCCCTGTTAAACCCCCGGTTAGCTGTTTTCGTGGTTCATGGTGGTGCTCGATAATTATAAATCTAAACCTTTCGAGTGTCTAACTCACCAGGCTACCTGACGAAGCTTTCCCTATGCTGACATACAGAGCTTGGGGACAGCCCTGACACAGCTAGTACAGAAGTGCTTGATGACGAAATTCTGCCCTCTGGAAATTTTCATCATGCACATTTCATGCTCGTACTTATTTCGCATTTTAATCTCATAGATTGGTGGGCATGATGAATATTTATATTGGGGGGTGAGTGGGATGACTGTCTGTCAGCAGGCCATGCAAAAGGTACTGACTTTCAGTTTTAGGGGAGCAGGAAGAAGCTAGTAAGTCTACGGTAGCCAGGTAATTGCCTTCCTTACCTGCTTTCAACACATGATTGGTAACCAAAGTTAGCCATTTTCTGTTTTAATCCATGAAGTTTTGTCATAATACAAATTTTGATGTCACAAGGCATGCGATTGGCCTATTTTGTTCTATATTCTCAATTATTTGCCACAAATTTCTTGAAGTGGCCCCTCATTGCTGGTTTAACCAAACGTTTCCATAGTTGTCATGGTTTGCTGACTGGCAAATGGCTGTACTGTATATATGCACTATACGTTTAACACAGGGATACTCTAAGCTATATAACAATTACAATATGATGTAAATGTCAGTATGTAGCAAATAGTCAGATCATCCCGTTCAAAATGTGAAGCCAACATCTCAAACTTTGTCATTAAAACATAAATATACGTAAAAAGTAAAAAGATGCCTTTCCGCACCTATTTAGGTTATATATTATTGCGCATCATTATTAAAAAGGCGCAAGCCGGAAAACCGGTATGGTCATCAATAAGTTATGTTAATTTTGGAGAAGAGAGGTTGTTTTGTGGAGCATGCCCATTACTGCCCTTGACAGAGGTTACCCATGGCAATCAGAATATGTTTTTCAAAGTGTTCTAAAGTGTTTTCATTTGTGTGTTATCACCTTTGTCTGGTGTGAACAAGCTGACGCAACTTAACCGAATGAAAATGCGAGTCCAAATCGGCCAAAAATGAGCTTTATCATGCTTTTATCATAAGTGCTGCTGTCAACAGATAGGTGAGTTGAGATGATGTTAAAGATATGGGCTACTTTAAGTTAGGTTAAGTTGGCTAAGTGCATGACAAGTGGCAATAGGAATTGTGCAAGAATCAGTAACTCACAACTGCTGCTGTGATAAAAATAAGTTAGGCAGGATGAGATGAAGTAAGGCCTCTTTAGGTTAGGCAAAGTAAGGCTACTTTCATGGAAATAAGCATTGACATTTTGTAACAAACAAGAAACAGAATGTAGCAAACAAGCTGTTTGTTTTCCCTGACCCCATCTTAACAGAAACCAGAGGTATGTCTATTGTGTTCGATTTGGTGATAGGCTGATGTGTAGGAGTCCAATATTTTTTGGGTTTGAGTGCTTTATGCTTGTTGAATTCTCTGTTGTTATTTTGTTATTGAATTCCTTTGCTCTGCTTTGTGTTAAAAGTGCTTTGGAAGGGGACTGCAAAGTGTAGCATCAAATTATTGGTGTTCACCTTTTGTATGCTCATTACACTGTCATAAAATTGTTATGCTTTAAGGTATTTTGCTTCACCATAATGGCCTAAGATGTCACCAAAACCGAACAGTTTTGTCAGGTTCATGATATTGCGTCCATGTCAGCTTGAAGTAGCTGTCTTTGCTGAAGTATCAGTCACTAGCTCATAAGTTCCATCTTTTGTGAATTGAAGTTCGGTCTTTCCTCCCGCACGGTCTTTTTGCGATGGAATTTTTCTCTCCCACCCTAGTTCAAAAGCGATTCTAGCTCATTGATATAGGTAGATTCACGCACATTGTAAGAGTCTCCCGGAACGTGGTGAGCAGCGGAAAAACACAACCGAAAAACGTGTCCCAATGGAAGTTTTCAACTGATGATTGATTCATTCGTCCCAATGGCGTCATCAGTAGGATGCGGGACACGTGTTTTTGCGAACAACTGCTTGGTTTTTAATGTTATCACCATGAGAGGCTTGGGAATCTTGTGATGTGAGAAATGGAATAAGTCCCATTTTCACTCTTGTACCCGTGACGTCATGAGAAGCACAAAACTTGTCATTAAGATGATTTACCCAGCCTGGCAGCGACGTTTCGTCAGCTTATTAGCCGGTCCTCCTTACGGGCCTAATCCGACGCTCTTCCTCCGCAGAGCATTGTCGACCGAAAGGTAAAGAGCACCGGCACGTGTCGCTCCAACGACCTCCGTTGGCGTCTGAGGCTGCAGGTAAGGCATCCACAAACAAGAATCCTCCTGGGCCGGCAAGACTTTTTAACACCATTATCTTTATAACAAACTGGCGATTTGTTGCGTTCTTCCAGCCAGCCTGCTTCTCACAGCGTGAACGCAACCAACACCAGCACACAGTCCTGCACTGAACCTGATGCATTACTGCGTGGTGAACAATCGGCACATCTGTCCCAAATGGCATATCGCTGTGAGACGCTGTGTTGCAAAGTGATCACGGTCGTCGTTAGATGCTGTGGCCAGCTTCGATTCTGACCACTAATAGTAAGCCTACGTTTTTGGCATTTTATGCTGTTAAGTATGTGAAGTGAACCTTGGCTGAAAAATGTGTGAAAATTACTGATCTGAGGGCCATTGGAAAAACACTATGTCACCGCTCATTTGTGACGTCAGCACTGATGTGGGATAGGTTATAGTGTGCTTCTGTCACCTGCTAAAAACTATCCTGATTAAAGCTACTATGATGGGCAGCATCTTATGGCTCAACTTGATCAAACAGCGAGGCGTCAACGTTTCGACATATGGTCTATATGTGCTCACGCTGCGAGCGTTGGCGAGAACAGTCCAATACTAAGCTTTGAGCTTCGTTTAGCTGGGATTATCTGTTGCTATATGGTCTGGTCGGCTGCAATTTGTTTCATTTTTGTGATTTTGTCAACAATCGGTTTGAAAAAGTGCCAGTTTTTGTCACCGATCTTATCCGGTAAGCAGTGTCTGAAACTTGGGTCTTTCTTAGTGCTTTTAGTCCCAAGACATTTTGTTCTCCACAAATACACACAAGAAAGACTACACAAATTGTTTTCTGTGAGTGACGTCACATGACAGCATGCTGTTCCTGCAACTTCAACAGCATCGCGCACTACACTCACGACTGAACGAGGACACTGCTTGCGGGTTACAGCCGAATCTTTCTACCATATCACACGCAATCTTTCCTTGCAATACACTCAGTGCCCAGGTATGTTGCCGCTCACCAGCGCATGTTTAACCGACGTACCGTCCAGCAACGACACCGACGCGCTCATACACCGGACCGGAGACCGCACCCAAAACAACAACAGCGTTTCTTGACAGACCGGGGAGAAGCGCAGATAATATCTCGTACGCGGCACGACTCAACGTTTCTGGATTACACGCAGAAATTATTATAACACAAAACAAATTGATGCGAAAATATATGGTGTCACACTTACATGTAACTTTAAATATAGGGTGAATTACTCATGTTGGTGAGCATATTATTTTGCATTCTTTTTATATAGCATTTTTATCAAAGTTACATTAAACACTATCAAAAATCGGCATTGTATGGAACGTATAATAGTGACGACAAACACCATCTCAAACACTCGCTTGGGCACGCGGAAAACCACGGTTCTGCGAGTCTCCGGCTCTTGGGGAGGATTTAGCATTGGAGAGAATACATATTCCCCACCAAAAAATCCGAGCTGCATACATGATGAAAATGTACAGAATTGCCATAAAACAGAAGCATGACATTTTTTCTATCGCTCTACAGAGTGTCGCCACAGAATCATGATCTGAGCATGTAGCTAAAGCAGGGTTTCTTGTTTTCCGTTGAGCATAACTTTGAGTGGTTTGTTTATATGATTATCGAGGTCTTTTGAGATCTACCTTTCATTTTAGCCGGGTTTTGCTAGCCAATAATTTTTACAAAATGATTAAGGCCCTAAAAAGCAATATCAAAACCGGTAAATAACCTACCGCAGCTCTGTCGTTGAGGACTGCTATTGCTTGCGCGCCAGTTATGCATCCAACAAACCTTGTTTTGGAGTAGCCGCGAGGAGCGATAGTTGCACGACTGGTTGGTATTGAAGATAAAGGCAATATATAAATTTCGCTCAGCGGCATACGCTGAGAAAAGTATTGTTTCAGACTCAACGCCGGTGAGTAGGTGTGATGCGAACTTCATGCGGCTAGATTGCTCGGTGAGGAGGAAATAATTCCTCCGCTCCTGCTGTGCTGGCCTCCGAGCCCCGATCACACGCAGGCTGACGTCCCAGGTGGTGTAGTTTTGTACATAACTGTGTGGAGCGGGTGAGCAGAGAAATATTGTATCCCAAACAAGTGGTGGAAACCATGTTCTCCTTGCTATTGACTAAGTTTTTCTCAAAGTACGGGAGGGGCTAGCATCCTATCCAACCAAATAGGGAACCAGACACTTGTTCCCAAATTAAGCATATCTAGATCAGTAAAAGCCTAGGCGGGTATCACATTGCCCGAAAATATTTCCTCTAGGTGAGAAAGATTGTACCTTGGCTAGAATGTAGCCGCACTAACTACTATGCTCCAGATGCTCCTATTTATATTGTGATATCCATGATATTTCAATTGTAAACCTAGCATTATGTGCTCCGGGGAATGGTTCAGCTGGTACACAACATTCTAAGCATCTGCTTCTATCGGCCTTTATTGGGGCTGACACCTTTACAATAGAATTATCAATATCAGCAACCTTCTATCAGCTCCATAGCTTAAAAAATACAGTAGGTGCAAACATAGACTTAGGAAGGAACCACTTACTCAGGAAGCTAGAAAATTTAAGAATTGCAAGCAGCCAATTTCTAATGGTCTTTGGCAATCACTAAGACCACCTAGAGCATGGTGTTTACTGTCATCTGCTGCCAAAGAATGTCCTTTAGTTCCAGCTGTGAATGCAGTGCAAAGTCTCTTGGGTTATTCTGTTGCAGCCTGTGGCTCACCACTCCCCCGACCTGTCGTCCCTGACCTTTACTGTTGTTCCTAATCGCAAGAAACACGTCCAAAGCGGCTTGTCCATTAGGAAAAGCCGCTTACGATCAAAGGCTCATGGCGACCTTGGGACTCGAGTTAGGAGGAATCACCATGAACGAGAGTGAATGAAAAATCGACCACCTACAGCGGGTTCAGGTGTTGTGCACCCTGGACAGCCAGGGGGTCATGTGGAGCATCTTTTGTCGTCACGATATGACGGATGCGGAATATCTGATGAACTCCACGGTTGCTGGCGTGTTTTACCATTGGAGTTGCAGTTGTTGATGACGCCTTGCAGCGTCAGTGTAACGCCTGGCATCGCCCATGCCATGTCGGCCCCCCGGCCGCTCTGGCGGATCGGACCGGGAGTGCTCTCGGGCGTCGCGCTCGGCGTGGCTGGTGTCCATTATGCCTGTCCATGCTCAACAATAGAACTCGCATCTCGACAGCAGTCGAATGCTACCACGTTCACGATTGTGCGAGCTTTCCGCTGTTGAACAGCATTGTCTACTTTTTGTTAGGTCCACCTAATGGCTTAAAAAACCTGGCGTACAATGCTGTCCCGATCCACCCGTCTTATCTGGTGAAAACCTTTCCGGCATTCGCACACTGACCAAGTATATGATAGAGTCAGCATGGCAGAAACATGGCAAAATGGCCCAAGTACCCGATGCATTTCATAAACTAGCCAATATCAATCAATCAATATAAGGTAAAATCTCTATTTTTTCGTGTTACTGTAACTGATAATCTGTTCAGACGGCATACTCATCATTATTGACCGAAAGTGAACGCCTCATTGTAACCTTTAGGTGACTCGAAAAAAGACTCGAAGCACATCCTGAGGCATTATGGCACTAAGTATTTGCAGGCATGACATGCGGCCGATGGCAGCTGTGGTGCTAAAGGTCAGATGACGCGAGAGAGCAGGACGGGCCGTGCCGAGCAACGCAGGCTTAAGCAGGGCTTAAGCAGCTTAAGCAGCATATCAGGGCTTAAGCAGCAAGCACGGATCAAAAATGAGCATTGATTGAAGTCCATTCACTTTAAGGTGCTGATTCAACATTTAAAAGACTATTTCGTGCCGGTCGTTCTTGTGCGCCCGACTCTTACCGCCTGGTTTTATCTACAGCGGCCCCCGCCGTTTGTTTTTATGGACACTGTAAGCCCATCCTTAGCTGCTCGTGCTCCTAAGATTGCTAGCGCTAGAGTAAAAACTTTTAACGTAGGTTGTTTTGGAAGTCGATTCTTCAAGAGGATGAGCGTTCACAGGCCAAACATGGGATGGCCCTTGATTTTAATCTTATTTCGATAATTCTTTTTAGCATTAATGATACCCTTTACCTCACTTTGCAACCCAGATCGTTGGCTCCAGCCTGGCCCCTGCTTTGGAAATGAGTTATCTGGCCTACTCCGACACGGAACCGATTGCTCGGTACAGGTGTTGCCTGTCCGACATGGAGGCCTTCATCGACTCAGCCGGCCCCAGTCTGCGCAAAGACCCACTGACTGGTATTTGGGTGTCCCTTAATGTGACATCCTCAATGCCCTTGCCCTTCAGTCCCTGAAATTGAGTCCTTAATCGTCCGTCCTGAGGGTTCCAAAGAGCTTCTTGGGATCTCGGATCCCCTGTCTGCGCCTCCAAAAGGACCATATCGACCGCCATGTCCAATGACGTTTTGCAAAAGGCGTCGGCTGCGGGCGATGGTTTAGCACCGTGGGCATGTGAAAGACAAAAAAATGAAGTTTGAAACAATCTCGTCGCCGTTGAGATGACTAAGATTAAGCCTAACCCACCATGCCATTTTTTACCTATCCGGCTGTAGCAGAACACGGGATCAAAACCCGGCCACCTCGGAGTGCTTTAGGACGACGCAGAGAGCGCAGTTTGTGGACTGATGCGATGGCTTAAAAATGCCCTTGGTTGTGACTGCGCTTGAAATTTTATTGTTGGACTCCTACTTGACTGCAGTGCAGTGATTCCAAAAAATGTCGATGCCTCAACACCAGATGTACTAAAGACAAGCGTGTATTGTCAGAACACGTGCAATGAGTGACCCATTGGTTAACTCATCAGAAAACCCGAACGGGGCAGGGGAAATCGCATCGTCCCTTTCCTGTAGCAGGGCAAGGTGTTAACGAATGTCACATCCCATGAATCACCTCATAAATGGTAATGAGCCATAAACTAGTTTTCTGGTAGCACACAAAGAGAGCCATAAGCTTTTACTCGGCCAGCGTGATCAACGGCGTAGCCCAGGTGGGGCTATTTTCGGGCGAAGTCCGAAAACCCCACCCGTCCCTGGAGGTGTTCAGGCCCACTTAGCGCCGAGGCCGCCAGCATATTTTGGCAGTTTGAGACACTCGTATGGTTTCTAAAACATCAACAATGGGCTCTCGCGGCATCAAAAAGTTCCTGGGCAGCAAAATATTCTCCAAATCAAGGAAGCCGGAGAAGAATACCAATCGCGCAAAGCTATTGCTTTTAGCAAACATATCGCCATTAATCAAGGCTACTACTATTTACTTGCTAATAGTACCCGTTGCTACATTGCTAAGGCAACGGGTACAATTTGACTGAAGCAGCCCTCTGCGCCTTGGACTGGCACCCTCTTGCGTGAAATCCTGTCGATACCACCGAGAGTGACTTCATGTTTGGACATGCAATACTAAGTGTTCATAGTGAGCTGCAAAATACAAACGGCTTTAATTTTGTGTGAATTTTAGGTTTCCAAAACCCTTGAAACCTGAAATCTCGCTAGCATAACTCGCTGAGAGATGTGAGGCCTTATACGCCAGTATTCTGCACGCTCGCAGGCTCAAGAGCGGCACGGCTAGTGCCGCGCTTGTCGCGCTGGAACATGCGTCGCTCCGCGACCAGCTGGCGAACTTTGACTTGACGCTTTGGCCACCAGACGGCAACAGCAGCGCGACGGAGGAAGCGGCTTTGATTGGTGGCTCGTCCTCCAGCGTGCTGCGACTGTTTACGGCTGTTTGCCTGCCTGCCTATCATCAAAAAACACCTTTATCTACACGCGGGAGGCTTAGCCATGTGCCGATCCCTGTTTTCTCCTACATTCAGTGCGGCCGTTTAACGCATTGCCCTAGATTCATCTGCTTTGTGCTCTTTGCTGGTTTTTGCCCCACGTGGTTTCATTTCGCGCGAGGCTACGTGCTGAGTGAGTCTCATTGTCAAATGGCCGAAATCTCGTACATTAAGGATCTCGGACCGGCCCGGCTTGTCACGCTGACACGGCCTTGTGCCTTATTACCTATGAACGTACAGGCATGAGAGTTCCAGCAACAACTAACGCAATCTTTCGGAACTTGTTTTGTAGTCTTTCTTAAAATTTCGCTGTCCTTTTGCATAGCGCATAAAAACATCATCGAGCAAAGCCGTGACTGGCTCTCTTTTCTCATCGGTTTTAAGTTACGCGTTCGTATAACCGGATTAACAACAACAATCACGGGAAAGAATAACCAACACAAAGAGCAGCGGGGGACGCCGATCTGGCGATCACAGGGTTTGACCTACAACCACTCCTGGGGGCTGATCACGTCATAGCTGTAAGAAGAACGCGATGCATCACATTAGCGTAATCGTGTCTTCCCCGAGCTGAATGCCTATGTATTCTGAAGTGCAGTTATCCCGTTCGAGTGCAGAAACGAAACCTTCATATATTCCAAAGACTATGTCGTAATCCCAGTTCAATTAGGTGATTTGGTTAACCCCATTCTGGTTGAGGGTGGTAGGCTTTTGTCTCTTCGGCTTAACAGGATCAGTGTACAAAACAGGAAATGTTAGAGCTCTCAATGGGGTAACGGCGTTGCAAGAGCACTGAAAACGTATGGTGTTGTCTTTGTCAAATTTGCCACATGTCTCAACCGATCTCAACACAACCATCCCATGTTGGCACACCATTGTTTTAGAAGCCTTATGTAGGCGCGAAATTTCATGCTTTGAACGGTCATGGTCAATCAGAGTATTGCTGATCAATGTTTACAACGTCGAGAAGAACGCGTAAGACCGATGGGCAGTGATACATAAAAGCGTTGTGTGTCCCACGTTTTTATTGTTTGTTCTTGCAATACGTGCCCATTTACTTCAGATTGTTTTTTCAGGATGCTCTTTAGGGATATCTCGTTATCATCTACGGATTGTTTCGCTACATGGAGATAATCTCCCGTTTGCGAAAATTGCTCTTCTGTGCGGCTTCTGAATTGAATACACAAATAGCTGCATCCGCTCACTAAGGTGTTCCAGCTTTTATCACCGACCGTATCGGGTAAGCAGTGTCTGAAATTTGGGCCTCTCTTAGTGCTTTTAGCCCCAAGACATTTTGTTCTTCACAAATACACACTGGAAGGAAGGCAAAAAATTGTTCTCTGTGAGCGGCGTCAGATGAAGGCAAGTTGTTCCTGCAACTTCAACAGTATCACGCACCACACTCACGACTGAACGAGGAACACAGCTTGCGGGTTACAGCCGAATCTCTCTACCATATCACACACAATCTTTCCTTGCAATGCATTCAGTGCCTAGGTCTGGTGCCGCTCACCGGCGCATGTTTAACCCACCTACCGTCCGACACCGACGCGCTTATACACCGGACCCGAGCCCGCACCCAAAACAACGCTCGCTTAGGTACGCGGAAAACCATGGCTCTGCGAGTCTCAGGCTCTTGGGGAGGATTTAGCATTGAAGAGAAGGCATATTCTCCACCAAGAAATCCGAGCTGAATAATCCGGAACCTAATATATAAGAAAGTAAATCCGAGCATTCCTAGCAGCGTGCTCGGCGGCATTTTTGCGTCTTAGCTGAAACACTATTCAAACCGCGTACGGGGAACATCTCCGTCACTAATGAAAAGCTGGACAACTGGACAACTGGGCAACACTTTGGTTTTGTTTTTTTCTCACATGTAATGATCATTGTGGTGCACTACGGGAATGGGCTGTTATATGCTATTGTTTGTTCGTGCCTGTAAATAAAGAAATACCCTTAAATGACGGGGGAAAAGCTCGGATCACTGTGATAAAAACGACTGCGAAGAAATGTCCAATGATGTTTCAGGTTTTGCAGTCTCCAACAATACCGCGCCGCGTTTGCTAGGGCCTAACGTTGTTGTAATTACGTTGGCAACATCAAAATACTGCAGCAATGGCAAGAGCAGCATTGAACCATCTGGACAGTTGAAGGCTCAGAACCGGAATGTGTTACAATGGTTTTGTTGCACCTAAACCTGCTTGATCTACACTTAGCATTAAAGCTAAGCGAAGCTGAACTAAAGATAAAAGTCAGGTCAGGTGAGTTGGAAAGTGAAGATAAAAACTACTTGGGGACGAATCTTGGCTTTTTGATAATGGGAAAACTCTATGAATAAACGGTTAAGCTATAGTCCAAACCAGTATGCGTTCAAAAAACTCCGATTTGATTGCTGATTTTGTTCCTGATCCGCACGCGTTTAATACTCATGTGTCTGCCGCTTACGGACATCCCGTTTCATGCGTTGAGTGAATATCCTTAGCAATCATACCTTAAAAGGAGTACCCCACATTTGTATGGGTTCGAACTAAAATAGTCATTTTGAAGGTTATTCAGTGTCCCCTTTAGACTCAAAGGGAGTGCCATTCCTTTGGGGAAATTTTAAAAACATATTCTAGTGAAACGTCAGGACCAAATATGTTTTATAATAGCGCTGAGTGGTGCCACTGCAACACCGTCAAGGCGTGATACGCATATCAATTTTATCATTTTGGAATCCAAGTCACGCTGTCAACGGTCTGTAAAGCACTACGCTTTTTTCTAGAGTCACGGCCGTTGTCATGAAAACCGCCGTGGTAAACGTCATAGTGGAGAGATCAAAGCCATTGCATAATATCTCGTTGAGCTTGCGGGAGAATAGCCTGATGTTCGGATGACTTTATTTGTCAGCCGAGTATTTCAGAGTTTTGAAGCATTTATTACATCAACATTTTAACAAATTAGTGTTGTGCAAACAGTACGGAGCACACACATGGCGAAAGCAATGCAAATGAAATGCATGACTTTCATAGAGGTCAGCAGGATGTCCAGTAACGTTTCTCTCGCAGCAGCGGCTACCTTAAATCAAATTTCTTAACTATACGGAAATATTGCGAGAAAAGTGGTATTGCTGATGAAATCGTACCCATCTCATCCAACAGCAAGTAAAAGGTCCCAAAAAGGCATGCTCCCTTCAAAACCCCTTGTTTTGTTTAACTTGACGCCCGCAAACTTGTGCAGAATATTTCTTGCACCAAATTTTTTGTCAGCGGGGCAAGCAAGACGCCATATATACATTATTTGAATACTGTCACCCCGTTGGCCATGCAGTGCTTTATGCCAAGCAAAATATTATATTCAAGTTAGTTGTGTTTGATGTATGCCAGCACGATTTCTGGCATTAAAGGATGTCTGTTGGTCCTCAACCAATGTTATGTGTTCAGCGCAACTGTCGAACACAAATCACGTTTTGCGCTATATCATAGAGGGGTTTGGGCAGTGCTACGAGTTATGACAGAAATAAGACTGGAAATCGGATAACTTTAGAAAAGCGCCACAACCAAGGATGTGCATGCAAGCAAACAATATAAAAATATGCAAAAATGCAAGTGCACCAATTTATACCACAAAAACACGCGCGCTTGAAAATATTTGGGTTTATCAACAACGCACCTTTAAGCACGACACGCCACCGGCAAGCTGAAGTCTTACAAGTAAGTCAGCCCTTTCGCTATGGTGGCAGCTCGGCACGGCCAGTTTGACAGCCACTCTGACGTCATACAAATGTTCCATCACACAATCAAACGGCTGACAGTCGGGCAGTCGATGACAATCTTCTTTAAACTTTTGGCGCGCTCTCAGGCTGCATCAGCTAAAATGGGGTATGTAATGTAAGCACGTCTTCTAATGTAATCACGTCTCCTCAACGTCACGGTTATCTCTGCGTTCCAGTACAGTGGCCAGTGGTACGAGACAGCGCGGTACCGTCAGCGCGACGACTCCGGGTACACCCGTGGCCGGGCCAGCTACACCCTCCCCTCCGACGACGCCGGATTCCTCCGGTGCAGCAACGTGGCCAAGTGGACGAACAGCAGCCTGTACCGCACCTCCGTCACCGCCCGCGCCGACAACCCGGCCCACCCGGCCGACATCACCGTCCGGTCCGGCTGGACCGTCATCCGGAAGTACAAGATCGTCCGCACCGACTACGTGCAGTCGGCACTCATCCACACGTGCCACAGTGTGCTGGCGGTGCTGGGCGTGGAGTATGCGTGGGTCCTCTCCCGCACGCCGCAGCTGGACAAGAGCGTGGTGGATGAGGACATCCAGGTGCTGGCGGACACCGGGTCCAACACGAGCCTGTTATCGATGACGTCGCAGGACTGCGGCAGCTTCTTCTGAGATGCCGCAATGGAGGATCGAGCGGTGACATATAAAGCCTCGGGATCTAGCCTTGAGGCTCTCATGCCTCAAAGCCACCTGGGGTCCGTGCTGAGCATGTCATCAACGCATTGGAAGAATTGTTAGAGGATACAGGGCTTGGGTATTGTGCTTTGGGGAAGATTGCTTCCGTGCTTTCCGATGCCCGCGGGTTTCACTGACTCGGCTTCCACCAATGCGGTAAAGACGATTACTCTAACGTTTCAGTCGTTGGAATATTCGATAGCTGCAGATTGATCAATTTGATTGTGATTCTACTGCCGTAATGAAATTATCTGTAAACATTACAAGCAACGGGACAACGGCCAATTTTAACGTAGAGATGAAATCGCATGATTCCTTCAGCTGCGGTAATCCCGGAAATTGTGTACTGACCCATTAAACAATGCAGTATCAGTGCGAATTTAGATGCATTAGCTTCCAGTCATCGTACATTTGAAAACAAAATTAAGCAGTGCGCCATGAATGTCATTCCAACCTTCGCTGACTACGGGCATTCCGTTAAATGCCAGATTATGAAAAATGATCTGGGGGCGTGGCAAATTATGACGAATCTTGACTCTATTATGCGCCGCTGCACCAGCATTACGGATCAGAGCACCACGCTCACCGACATTACGGATCAGAGCACCACACTCACCGACATTACGGATCAGAGCACGACGCTCACCGACATTACGGATCAGAGCACCACGCTCGCTGACCCATAACATAGCGTTTCCGGTTATGCGTTTCCGATGTAATGAGACAAAAAAGATGTCTGAATCAAATCTAGCACAACATGAGACCAGGAAATTACTTATAGTCATACATGTTCGCCAGAGGTCACTGACCTTATCTGACCCCAGGGCGCCGGGACTTGACGCATCGCACCCTGGACTTGATGTGAATTATTAGCAGCAACACGCCGGTAATTGTGTTTCGCTTACATGCCGTTCTCTTCGTTGCCTGATGCATCCAAGCTGTTCGTTTCACATATCATATAACACTGCCGTCCAAAGATAAAACACCATATGTTCATTTCTGGCCATTTTGCGTTGTTATGTAATGTGATTCTTCTTCCTATGCTGAATTCGGGCATTATGTCCAATAGTTCATATTTTCACCAAATTTTAGCTAAAAGAAACGGCTAAAAGTTTATGAAAACTTCAACTGATGGCTTAGATAACCGAATTCAGCATGAGTAGACGGATCAGATAAAAGTAAAACACGCAAAATGACCAAAAATTAACACATGGGGTTTTACTTTTGGGCGGCAGAACAAGCGGGTAATTCTGCGGCTCGCCAAACTGGCAGTTTCATGCTGTCATTAATGTTCAGCACAGTGCTTTTCCTGACGGAAAACTACGGCTCCACGGCGTCAGGTAAGCCCACTCAAGGTCACTAACTTGGCTTGCCCTTTGAAAAACACATCTAATCAAGCCAAAAACACGTCTAATCAAGCCTGTTGATTGAAATTTCACCGAAATCCGCGGTTCCTTACAAAGTCTGTGCATTATGCATACGGAACCACGAAAAAAACAGCTGATACCTCACACAAGTCATCGAAAATGACCCTATTCCTTCGAGGTCTGAAATGACACGAAGACTTAATTGGTCTCAAAATGTGAGGCGTAAGTTTTGGCCCCACCAATGAAAGGCAGCGGCGCGCTGTCATGCGTTACTTTTCCGCTAAAGCGGGGTGGTGTCTATTTGGACACACGTGGTAAGGGGCGGCTTAAGGCCGTGGGCTTGTCCCGCTTCTGAGCGGAACACGGTGCGGTGCATTGGTCCAACTGAAATAACAGCCGAAAATCGACTCCTCATTTTCTGTTCGTGCACTGACATTGTTCAGGATTCTCTTTGGCGGGAGAGAACTCGCTATGGGTGCAGCAACCTTATTGAACTTAAGCATCGGCTTTACTAGCCTGCTCTGTCGCCCCTGAAAGTTGTCATGCTCGCGACCATATGAATAGCCCGTATGCACACTCTCAGAGCGTCCAGACTCCTTGTCAGTAGGCACAAGGTTACATGGCTCTTTACCGCGCGCTTCCTTGGGATTTTTCCCACGGCGAGGCGACTTACATAAGCGCGTGTGCTATCAGTATCCGCCAGCTCACTGGCCATATAAAACGCCGGCTGATGTTGGAGGGGCCTCCGTCTGTGTTGGTGCCTATCTGGATGACCATGATGAAGTCTCTTCTGCTGTTCGCCTCTGTAGTGGCCGTCTCTTTGGCCAAGTGTCCCGACCTCAAATCTCTGGACGAATTCGACGCCACGCAGGTGCGGGGAAGGGTGTTTCGCTTGGCAGCAGGGCGCTAAACTAAGCGTGTGCCGTACTTCTGTTGCTAAAGGCGATGCATGCCTTTGTGTGCATGTCTATGCGCTGTGATAATGCATTTCTGCGAAAAGATTGAGACGAGATGTTAGTATCACAAATGGAAAAATTGTTCAAGCTATCCTTCTCGTCTGATGTGTCAGTATGTACAACGCGTCTCGGCCAGTGAGCTCTATCTGGTGTTGTTAGGTTTTGTGGAGTTAGGTGTTGTGAAGCCTTGTCGTAGCTAGGTGTTGTGGAGCCTTGAGAAACATTACGTGATTCTTGGCTGTCAGTCATCTGTGCGTCACAAGCCGAGTTATCTCCTTGGAATTTCTGGCATTTGAAGCAGAGCATTGTTGATTGCGAGTCCAGTACTCTACTGAACTGTCTTTCCAGGTTATCTCAGTTGGCGGCGCACTGGATCCGCAATCAAAAATACTCTGGCATTGACCTCCATGGAATGCCAGCTATTCCATGGAGGTAATTTTGGTCGTAAAGCTTACATGGCTGATGGCACAAAATCATCCTCTAGCCTCTCTCAGTAAACGGTGTTGCCTGGTGGAAGCCGAAGGCTTACCTGTCCAAATCGCTGTACGCATTCTAATACGGTAGACGAGGGCGATAGTCGGTACAATGATTATATCCCATCGAACATGTCCAGAGTGATACAACATGCAGACGTGCGGGAATATGGGTAGCATGCAGCATTTTCCACGCGCTGTCATCCCGATGTGAGCCACCGGTGCCTCCCTCAACAAAGCAATCACAACACGGTGGAAAACGCGGAAATATTTCACGTTTGACTTTTCGCTTCAATATCGCTTTGACCACAATTCCGTGAAACGTCCATTTAAAGATTGTGTGACGGTTCCTGGCCAGGTCATATGATTCAGTACGTTTTGTACTCAAAACTTTGTTTCTATATTTATTTTCTGACACCAAAGAATCAGAACAAATGCCAAAAACCTCTTTGTAAATACACTGCCACCAACACAAATTTCGATGTAACGCGGCGAGATTGCTTCTTACTTATCATGAGCGTCTGATCACATTATTTTTATACAGAACACGATGCACGTCATTGTAAGCCCTCTCATCGAGTGAAAACGACTGCAATGACCATATTAACCCCAGGAGCTATGGCGTAGCCGGCTGTCGAACCCTGGTCCTCTGTTGGGGCCAGGTTTGCTAACCACTCAGTCGTTACATTACGGTCGCTGCGTTTTGAATTCGTTATCCTTAAACGCTACAAAGCTGAAAGCGAAGCTGAGCACCTTACGCGTTGCGTTGGCCCCATACATAATTTGTTCCTCTGCGTGTTGCAGTACACCGGCCAGTGGTACGAGATCTCGCGGTACCCCCTGATCGGGGAACTCGGCGAGACCTGCGTCCAGACCAACTACACCCTGAAAGAGGACGGCACCATCCGGCTGGAGAACCGCGGGAAGAAGCCGGACGGCAGCATAGACTCCATCATGGCCACCGCCACCGTCAAGGACCCGGCGCACCCGGCCTCCCTCAGCGTCGTCTTCGACGAGGGCTTCCGCGGCAGCTACAACGTCATCCGCACCGATTACACGCAGTCGGCGCTCGTTTACGCCTGCGACAGCTTGCTCGGCTTCAACGTGGAGTATGCTTGGATCCTGTCCCGGACGGCCGAGCTGGACCAGAGCACGCAGGACGAGTATGTGAAGCTGATGGCCGATGCCGGCTCCGCCACCAACAAGCTGACGGTTACGCCGCAGGACTGCGGCAGTGTTTTTTAGGCCGGCCGGTGTCTGTTGGCACTCAGGCAGCCGACGTTGGTCTATCGGGTGTGTTGCCTGATTCGATTTAGATACAATACACATAATGCACTTAATGGTACTCACGTGTCATTTTTGAACGCATAGTGTTTGGACGATTTTTACGTGCAGAAGCTATTTGAAGATGATGAAGAAGAAGAATATGCAATCTAGATCTTGTTGCAGGTCACGCATGCATGTCTAGAACTGAGACAAACTAGGGTTGGAGACTGAGTAGAGAAAGAGACTCTGCTGTTAACAAACTCTTCGTGCGCAGATGTACGGATGATATGGACGCGCCCGGGTGGCCGGTTGAATACTCTTCGTAGGGGTCAGTTGACCTCCCCCCAATAAATATCATACAGTGAGAGAGCTAGAGATGCAAAATTTACGGGGTGTGTTGAACTGTACGTCAAATCACTTGTAACAGAATCTGAGGCTTATAGGTACTGTCCTTCAGGACAAATTGGTTCAAACAAGGTCCAACTCGAGATTGATTCCAAAGTGCCCACAGACCTTCTCATGCAATGGACATGAATCTAGATACCTGCTCTAAGTAAAAGATCAGTGGTTAATGTCAGTGACGTTTGTTGACCTTTAGAAGGTCATGGTGACCAAGAGCATTTTGATAACCATCAAGGATTAGGCTTGGCGGTATGAACTAGATGTCACGTAGTTACGCGTTATATGTTCGATGCTGGGGGACGATACGACAGGGACCCGCGTTGTCTAAGGGGTTCTCAATCAGTGCAAAAACTGACATTCAAGGCCACGGTCCCACGGGCCGAGAGTCTTAATGTGACCTACAACGAGCCATTCAGTCTCCTAAATGGGCTGTTGATAATCGGTCCCGAAGTGTCCATAGGATCCCTCTGTGGGCCTACTTAAACGCTGCTACACGAGAAATCCAGCTGAGTCTGATCACCGCTTGACTTAAGCCCGCCGCCTACGGCTCCATAAGACAGGGTCTGCTACGTGATCATTACAATCCACGTCTCGCTCTTTTGCACGTGGGTGATTTGTAACTAAACCGGCGGTTTGTGTAACGGATCTCCCCCTCCCCCCCCTTTCAGCAGCGTACCATGGATCCACCCCTCAGAAGTGTACCCTGGATCAACTGCCCCAGCCGAGTGCCCTGAAGCCGCCTCCCCCTGCCCCTCACCGGGCAGCTGCTGCACGCGGTATCGCCGGGTCGGTTGGCTGAGTTCCAGAGCGATGATATCACGTGCGATGGGAGTGGCACAGCTGTGCTGATACGACCTGTCACGCGATTTGCTTACGTAACGGCGTCCTCGGCTTTCACAGACAGCCGCGGTGAAAAACCTTATTTAATATAGAAAGATGGACGAAAATGAATAACTGCATGCCAGTATGGGTGTGTGTGTGCGCATGTTTTGCTGTACGTTTCCCCTGGTCGTCGGGGCCTCATTAAAAATGGTTTACTCAACCCCTAGAAAGTTACATATATGCTCACAATTGCCTGTAGTGCATCTGGATACGTCGATGCATGGACTACGGAGGAGCCGCGAATTGCGAATTACATGTATTGGCTCTCCGTGGAATACTGATATAACATTTTACATTGCAGGATGAACGATAATAATTTCCAAGGCATTGGCCAAATTTAGGTTGCCAAAGATGTTGGCCAAATTTAGATTGCCGACAAGTTGCACCCGTGCTCCCAACCGTGAAAAGAAAGGGTGTCAAATATGTGGGAAATCTGTTTTAAGTGCATTTTGGAGGCAGGTCCAGTCATTGTTTCTTGCCTTCAACCCCCTCAAAGCCTCAACCCTACGTATTTCGCAAAACTGCATCGCTGTAATGCTATCTTTACCGACAACATGGTTCTACAAGCACCTGACGACATCATCTTCATTTTGTGACGTCATCGTACAATCAGCCGAGTGCGCAGGCGACCTTCACTGTCTTCGCATGATCATTATTGGCACAGACCTCACGCTTCCTAACGTGATACCAGTCATTTAAAACAAAACCCATGCAATATTGGTAGCAGCAGATGGAAACGACATTTTTATATCTCTTCCACCTTCATTCAGCTTTCTATGCAATATTATGAAAATGAAAGCGTGTCACCTCACGGCCGTCTACCGTTCAGTATGCTAAGCCAGAGGTGCAGCAGGCAGTGTAACAGGCCTACCACATTGATGCTCAGTCTCTTACGTCAAAGCCGTTGTTACTCTCAGCTGCAGAAAGCCCCAGATGAATATTTGACATGCGTCGCTCCAACGTCCTCCCTTTGCCTCTAGAGCCACGGCTCAGATATCCACGAACAACTCTTTCCAGATCGGCAGGGCTTTTCAACGATATTGCGTTAAAAAGCTGACGATTAGCTGCGTTTTTAGCCAGTCAGCTTCTACGAAATGAACAAACTAACAGCAGCCCACAGCCTTGAACTGAACCCAACGCACCACCTCGTGGCGAAGGTTCGAGTCCATCTATCCCAAATGGCACGACGCTTTAAAACGCTGCGTAGTCAA
>NW_023596883.1:45345-79573 GCF_011947565.3 Pollicipes pollicipes
GCGCTAGTGTTGCTAGCTACAAAAATATTCCCAACTTTCGACATTCTGCAAAACAGACCGCTCTGCACAAACAGACCGCTCTGCACGCGAGCGCGTGGTACAGCGAACAGAGTTCGGGTGCGGGTTGATCGAGTTGGCAAAAGCAAGGGGAAACAGCTTAGCACGATTCGAGAGTCCAGTTCTTTTTGGAAGATGTTTTTCAGGGATGCGTTTCGGTTGAACTTTAACCTGCTGGTATCTACTTGAAATGACCGAATGAGACCAAGTGCTGGATTGCACCTACTAATTATGTCAGAGACATGTGAAGCGAGGGTTACTTTGGTATCTAGCGTTACGCCGAGTTCCCTAAGTTTACACACATGTCCGAGCTCAGTTATATCGATAAAATACTTGGTCTGGTCGGAAGCACGCCTTAGGGCCATCGTGAACTCTTCACGTTTGAACTTTATTGCATGCTGATTTAGCTTTGCAATATGTCATCCCTTACTTATGTTCATGCTACTGTGTGCTGTATAATTTATTTATTTCATTTAAACGATTTCGCCTGTTCGTAGAATGCTGCTCTACTGGAGCTGAAAGGAGATAAACCAATAAACAAATAAATCTCACGGTCTCAACGGGCCCACGCCCGGCGCATGCTGTTCTCAAGCTCAACAAGCAGCGTCACCGTCTGCCTGAAGAGTGTTAGTGCGGATAAAGGCAGAGCGAGTTTGTACATGAATAGCATTATTTACGGATCAACTTTAATATACTAATGCTCTGTTATGTATCATGTAACCTGCATGGATATGTCTCGCCTGCGCAGTTGTCAGTGTTTGTTGCATTTGCACTCATGTTATGTTCGCATTGGCCAATGATAACGGCGAAAATTTTACACATTTATTCAAATTTGTATGGAAAGGACCTCGCGCCGTGATGTAACACGGCGCGCGGTTTATAGAATTCTGGAAACTTCCAGATGTTCTCAGGCATAATATCTACAACCTTCAAAAGACTCCGAGACAAGAAAAACATTAGGAGACATCTATTACTCCCGGGAAAGAGATCACTCACCACATACCATCTGTTCCGTCGGAGCTTAAGCTATGCATGCTATCCGTAAGGTAATACGACCCTTCCTTAAAAAAGCCATCTGTAACGCCTCACCAGTGGTTGATGCATCAGACAGTTTCTGGATTGCAAGGCAATCTTATCCCTGTTGTTAAGCCGCCCAACCTAAGATGTACTCGCTTTTCAATGCCTAAAATGAATCGGCTCGTACCATAACAACTAAGAAAGCAGTCCTTGTGACATAAAGACAAAATTGCCAATGTGAAGGACGGCACATTTATCGTTTGATCCCCAGTCACGTGAACGTAATCGCCCTAACATTTGTCCCTTCTTCCCGTAAGAACATGTACTAGAAACAATGAGTGACGTCTCCCGTAAATGCTGTAGGTTCTCGGTTTGACAATATGATAATACCAGGTAGAAACGGCTGGAAGTGAAACAACAGGCTGCGCGAAACCAACGTTTATTCAGCGTGCATCTTTAGCTCTTTCAGATGAAAGTTAGCCATGCTTTACTCGACAGTGATATGTATATTTTCACAGTATTAAGACTGCAGCGGCATTCTAATTGCCATGCAATGCCAAAACAGGATAAAACGCAATCACAGTAAACAGTGATCCCACATTCAAATCGTGACTATTATAGTAGATGATTCTTTGAGAAAGAAATTGAGGATCCCGTCAGCACACCTACAGCGCCACATCACCACCGCCCTGGTGCGATTTCACGGGCCCGGTCGGGACGGGGGGTGGCTCCAGCGAGATGGTGCGATACCCAGAGTTGAAAAAGTGTCTTTTCTGTCATCGAAGAAATTTGGAACCCCCTAAATTGCCATCTGGAGCCAAGTCTTTTAGAAAGCGTTGCAACACACCCCTAAATGCAATAAACCACAAAAACGAAGACAAATTGAATGCAAAGCGGCATTACCAACAAACATTCTCGTTTCGGCAGTTCATTTGAACCACAGTGCTATTAGTCGGCCATCAAACGCTGAACGACCGTTAAGACTGGACCAAAACAAAATATCAGATAAAGGCATACTTTAAAATAATCAACCTAAAGATACGTAATTTCCTATTCAGTTTTGGAGGGAGGCGAGATTGTGCCTCTTAACCAGAGATGCAGTTTTGTATCCATAGTTTCATTTTTATCCCCTATTTTTCATTTGCCATAACTTTTAGGGGTTCGACCCCAAAAACTTATTCTGAGAAACTGCAATCCTGGTCCCAACTGTGCAAAGAAGACGCGTCAAATCTGGGGGAAAAATTGTTCGAAGTGCATTTCGGAAGCAGGCTAAGCCATTTTTCTTGCTGCACCCCCGCTGCCCCTTTCCCCTTCCTCATTCCTACGTATTTTGCAAAACTGCATCCCTGTAGCCCTACATTTACCGGTCGCATGGTTCTGCAAGCACCTGGAACAATATCACTCTTGGTTGTGTGAGGTCATCGTGCAATCAGCTGAAAGGGTTGGCGTCCCTCATTGCCTTTGCATAATTATTGCCGGTGCAGCACTCGCACTTCTTGCAGAGAATGTTCCACATTTGAAGATATCGAGTTAGGCATCAGCTACGATGGGAAATGCTTCCTTGTAACGATTGGTAAGCTTTCAAGGCTCAAAAACGACGCTAAGTAGCAAAATTTCAAAGTTAAAAGATGGGCCCCATTACGTCATTGTTTAACGGCATCATGAAATGGGTTTGTGACGACAGCAAAGCTGGCAGCATCTGGCAGCCAGACCTAACGAATATCTCGAAACACACGAAAGCTGACGCCAATCGCCATTCTCGTCGCGGGGCCTGTGTCGTGGGGCGGATTAGTGGGTGGGTTATTTCTGGATTTTTTGCCTTGGTGCTGGCCGTAAGAAAAGCTTTCGTGGACTGTTTGACATGCGCAACGTAGCGATCGCCAGCTTTTATGGCAGATTATTAGTATCAAAGCACGATATGCTGTGCTGCTGCTGTTGCTGCTTTGCTGTTGATGATTTCGTCAATACTTTATTGTCGGCCCATCGTTGCGCGCAGTGCTGTAGTCCTGACATTGATATCATGCGATGTCTACAGTAGTCCTTGTCTTTATTGTTTGTAACTGGAAATGTGGTGTCATGGGAAAATTAATAAATTTGTAACGTTGCCATGCATTCATCGTCAAAGCATCGCTATTGCTATAGTAAAGATGGCAAGGTTGGACTACCAATATTTTCTTGCTTAAGATTATTCACGTAATTAATAGTTAACCCTGATATAAGCATTGTGGTGCAACGACATTCCTGTCGTAGACAGTCCTTGGACATTGTTAAATACATTTTTACCCCTCATTCATAAATTATAAGCTGTTATATCATAGGCTTGACATAGAGAACTGAACCAATGTGGTACATTGTGTAATGACAATGGTACATAGCTTCATTGTGGCACTATCTCGGTGCTGTACTGTGGCATGACATGATGAACAACATGGTTTTTTACTGCAATCCACGCCGCTTTTATAATAAACCCCAGCATGAAAAGACGGGTCAGGCATGCGCTCTTGTATTGATTTCCCAGCTGACATATGACTGACCAAAAACACATGATGTAATATACAAACCACTTTAAGCAAAGCAGACAACCAATAAGTGGCATCACTTGCTCAGCCTGCTTCGGGAATCCAGAAAATGCACGAGAGAAAGATGCAAACACATCTTTCACTACCATGGTCATGCAACATGATGGTGCTATCAGACTGCTTTACTAAAAAGTAACAGGAAAATTTTGCATGTGGTGAAATGACACTGCAAACATGCTGAACTTGACAACGCTGGACACATGACTAGTGCATGTAGTCATGGTTGGATGGGCAAAATGCAAGGAAGTGACGAAGCTGCCAGTGCACACAAGGCTTATCATACTCGTATTTTAAGTGCTGTCCAAGAAACCAAAGCAGTATTTTTCCACCTTTCTCAGCACCCAGTATCCCACGCAAGTAGCAGTGACTATGACATTGATTATTTAGGAACAATGCTCGCCTGCATTAAGATTTGTGAAGACAGTGCAATGTGCATCAGTAATAATAAAGCTCTATATTTTCAGAATTGTTTAGGGAAAGACACTTTTGCAAAGCCATCTAATGCGAGACTATAATGAGCATGTCCATTAATGAGCTACACACACCGGCCCCTACTGCCAAAATGAATTGCTGATATAATGGCATGCAATGGATTAATTACATGGTGTCATACCTCAATAGGTTAACAATGTTGGCAAGATCATAATTAAGTACCAGTACCAGCACTTGCCTTTGTACACAACTGCGACATAGGTGCTAGTGTTTCTCCCGGTTTGCCAGCATTCATTTGTCATGTTCAAACACAAACGTAACGGTAGAGGCAGGCATCAATGTCAATAGGCATCAATATATCAGGCATCAACATATCACATTTTATTGGAAGTCGGTGGACTGAAGAATACCAAAACAATGTTCCCTCTCAGAAGAACAGCAATTTCCAGAACAATCAGAAAAACCATTTTCGCACAGATCTTCAGTCACAACACCGGACTTAACCGTGACCTCGCTTCGAAAAGTCCCAATGGGGGTTCATAGTGATGCGGCTCAAGAGTTTCTTCTTGTAAAACACAACATTTTTGCTCAAGATTTAAATTTGTCGCATCATATGTGTGAAATACATTGAGAAATATATATCTAAAATTACTGTAATGTTTCCCTAATTTCATAACGCCTTGCTAACCCATAAACCCGTGCAAGGTTCTGTGCTCTGGAACACAAGGCGCCAACCAAGCTGCCTGTAAGAGACACGTTAGCAAAAAAGAAAAAAAACGCCAGCAGGAGAAAAACGACGGATTTGCCGTCGCGTCTTCTTTTTGTAACTTAGGGAGATTGCCCATATTTTGGGTGCGGTACTTTACCAAGACAGTGGCGTTCTTTATTATAACATGGAACTGTGGCCTAGAAATAACTAAAAATGACCCGCTCATGACGAATGTCGCACAACCCGAAATTGCTCGCGCTTGTGTTCGCCACACGCATTCAGCAGTAAAATCTTAATAACAGCTAATCATCTTCCGCGGACCATAGGACATGTGCAGCATTATCGCCTTTCAGAATGTATGTGATGCTGTTTTGACCATACACAAAAACAGCTTGTAATATCGTGTGATCTAATAACGTTTCTCTGGCATCATTAATCAGAAGGCGATTTGGAAATAGGCTCTAAATAAGATGTTTCGTACTTTGCAGGCGGGTAACTAAAAAACAAGAGCGTTTTGGATCTTAAAAGGGGTATATCCGTGAATTGTATCAGAATGTCCTCAAGATGGCTCTTCCAGTTCAAAACGCCCTACGAATGCGGAACATTTCCTTTAACATGATTCCGATTAGTTAGGGCAAAGCTCATGTAGTATTAGTATCAACAGATGCAAACATCATTTTTTGAGCACTTCTAGTACCTTCATTTAACCTCATATGCAATATGACGGCACCTACAAACACTTTATCTAACGCCTGTCCGCCGTTCAGTACGCTAAGTCATAGGTGTAACGGGCGGTGTGAGAGGCCTACACCAACCCCAATGACTAGTTTTGTGCTCCTCATGACGTCAATGGTAGAAATGTGCAAATTGGACTTCTTTTACTTCTCACGAAATCACAAGGATTCACAAGCAACTTATGCTGACAACATTAAAAGCCAAGCATATATTCGTAATAGCACGTGTCCTGCATCCTTATGATGACGTCACTGGGATGAATAAATCAATCATCAGTTGAAAACTTCCGTTGGGACACGTTTTTCGGCTGTGTTTTCCCGCTGCTCACCATCTACCGGGATACTATTTCGGTGTGCGTGCATCTACCCACGTACTCGTGGTTTACATTCTTATGGTGATGTCATTTGAAAAACAAGTGAAGTAAAAAATAAGCTACGTTTGCCTGCTGCTCATGACGTCACGTGACACGAGTTATGATCCTCGTTTCGCATCGCTAGGGAACCTGCTAATGGCGGAAAATTACGTTTCCTAGCAGGCTTCCATAGGGAAGTGATGAAGTGAATAGGGCCGGTGATAGGTATGAGCGGACGCTACGATTCGGCCGTCAGCATTATCTACCGATTTCAAGCGTCCCAGCTAAGATTCCATGGGTGAAATCACTAGCCGACATTTTTCCAAAACTGTCTAAATGACAATTCATATATTCTTGCTGGCAAGTTATGCCCGGGGACCAGCGCTGCTAGCTGCGCAAATAGGAGTAGCGTGCCACGTGCCGAGTTTTCCGACGTAATACCTATACCAGCCTGTAATACCGTAATCCAGCCTGTCAGCCGAAATTCGCTTCTTTTCGCTATACAATGTACCATAGAACGTGTGCTTATCTGAAGGTTCAAGTATCACTGTCGGGACCCTTAAAGCATTCGAGAGATTATTCCTCGCGGCCCACCATGCCAATTGGGCGCAAATTCACAGCGTGCATTAAGACCAACGCAATACCTCACCGCTCACGAGCCTGATACAAAGTTTGTATGCGGCTATGTGTATATACCATGAAACTCGGTGGTCACACATTACAAGACAAAGAAAACACTACACCAGCGCAGGGAAATGAATAAGAAAGCCCACTTACGGCTGGTAACGCCGGTCGCCAAATCCCCATTTCGAACCAATATTCATTTCCATTATGACCGCCTGTTAGGAAATGTCCAATTTGACTTAATGACCTAACTTTGCTATATTTAAAAAGTACTGGAGGTCCAAATGATTCGCAAATAAACTTGCGTTGAAATCAGTCCAATCGATGTTACCAATAGCGGCCGTTGATATCAATAAGCGGGCTCTTTACGTTTCGGCCGCTACCATTGTCTGTCCAGTTCAAACGTGTCAGTATAGTTTAACTCGATGATATCACTAGCAACACCATTTTAAAACTATGCATACAATTTCGCTATCATCATGGAGACAGTCAACCCATTCTTTCCTGAACAAAATGTCATTCGGGAGTGCCCACTCGGAGTTACCAATAGGGCCGGTGATGGGCATGGGTGGACTCTTTACGTTTCGGCCGCCAGTATCATTTGTCCATTTCAAACGTGTCAATATAGTTTCCATCGGTGCAACGACTAGTGGACATTATTTTAAGGCTGTTTAAAGGGCATCTGAAATTTCTAGCCCCGGTTATGTTTTCACGGGCAGTACCACGGCCTCTAGGGCACATAACCAGAGCGTGCGTTAAGGCCTACGCAATACCCGCACGCCTTCGAGCGTGAAACACGGTGTGCATGCCGTTAAATGCATATGCCATGAAAGGTATGTTTACCTGAAAAAATCAAAACCAATGGTCATAAATGACACCCACCAAAGCGGTACACAACCCAACAAGCACACGATAGAACGATAGTTACCAAAAGGGCCGGTGATAGGCTCAAAACACAGCTCTTTGCGTTTCCGCCGCCAGCATGGCCTGTGCATATCAAACGCTGCAGTAAGGTGTTATCGGTGCAACCATAACCGCAAACCATTTTTGTTTAACAGGGCAACTGAAATATTCCATCATTAGCAGGTCGTGCCGGGGAGCACCACGACCAACTGGGAACATCGCAACAACGTGCGTTAAAGCCGACGCAATACGTAACCGTACGCGAGATGCCATGAAACATGTGCTGACGTGAAATTAGAGCATCGCGGTCAGGGCAATAACAACATTCTAGCCTCAGTTGATTATTGCCGGGGAGCGTCACGGGTTATAAGACACAAAACAACAGAGTGTATTTAGGCCGGTGCAATACCTAACCGCATGCGAGCTTGCAACAATGTGTGTATGCGGCTTGATGCATACATCATGACACGATGTTTCACTGTAGGTCACGGTGAGCCCCTGGCCGACACAGTAGACCGCTAGTTGACTCAAGGGGTCCCAATCAATGTAAATCGCAGGCTCCAGCCATGTCCCTACTTTTGAAATAGATCCCCAGCGCCAGGTCACCTAAGTGACATTCTGTTCAGGAATCATTTCGAACACCTTGCAGTAGTTTCAAATGCAGCAAAGCTATGTCGTGCAGTGTAATTGGAGATTTCAAAGCCAGCGGCCGTAAGGAAAGTTAAAGAGTTTGGCATGCGTTTCTCCGACCCCATTGGCAACTCAGTGTGGACATGCCTGAATGCGGTTTGTTCATGGATCACTTGGACGTTCTTCAGTAATTATTTATGGAAGGCTGCTGGGAAAGGTGGTTTTCCGCTATTATCAGATTCCCTAGTGATACGAAACGAAGACCATAACTCGTGTCAAGTGACGTCATGAGCAGCAGGTAAAACCTAGCTCATGTTTTACTTCATTTGTTTTTTTCAAATGGCATCATCATAAGCATCATAAACCACGAGTACGTAGGTCAGTGTTCTAGAATTGCCGACTTTGGGTGTAAAGCAACACTCTATGAGGAGGAATTTTTCACTCCCTTTCTCCATATTTTATGTGAATTCCTCACTCCTGCCTGACATTGCCTAATCGCACAATCGCTCTGTATGCACAGAGCAAGGGTGCCAGGTGCCTCCTAGCCCAGGAATCCCAGCGACGCCAGCCGCTTGCACACATTAAGTTTGGTTTGTTTACAAAATGCATCACAATCGTCAGGTGTGTGCGAAATGCGAGGTTTTCACGCATCCCAATATTTTTTTGGTCTCACCATCATACCACGAAAGCAGAGCCTGATGCAAACACCCGCAAGGCCTGGTAGTGGACTTTACTCCATGTATTTCTATTGCCCGAAGAAACTTGACCACTAAATTGCATAACTCCCGAAATGCAGAAGTGAAAATTCAAGAAATGCCTTCCAAACAAAATTCACAACATGAATGTCACCATTTGAGCATTCATGTGAACAGATTTGAAGTCAAATAAGCTGGTCACAACATTTTGCCAAAAAGTATGAGTCTTCATATTTATTTAAAGACCTTTGGTTTTCTTGGCGTCATAAGAGTGTGATACCACTTTATTCTTCCTTCCTTTCTGATTGTCTTTAGAGGTACCATCTCTTCTATAAAATGTTGACCGATCGTTATGCAAGATGCTCCAACTGCAAACTTGCACGTATTTTATACATGAATTGTATTCATTCGTCAGCCGCCCAAACATGTTTGATATGCACCCAAGAGTTAACAAGTCACAGGGAATGAAGGAGACAATTTGTAACACGGAACTTATTTTTACCGCCATTTTGCCCTGTTAAACCCCCGGTTAGCTGTTTTCGTGGTTCATGGTGGTGCTCGATAATTATAAATCTAAACCTTTCGAGTGTCTAACTCACCAGGCTACCTGACGAAGCTTTCCCTATGCTGACATACAGAGCTTTGGGACAGCCCTGACACAGCTAGTACAGAAGTGCTTGATGACGAAATTCTGCCCTCTGGAAATTTTCATCATGCACATTTCATGCTCGTACTTATTTCGCATTTTAATCTCATAGATTGGTGGGCATGATGAATATTTATATTAGGGGGTGAGTGGGATGACTGTCTGTCAGCAGACCATGCAAAAGGTACTGATTTTCAGTTTTAGGGGAGCAGGAAAAAGCTAGTAAGTCTACGGTAGCCAGGTAATTGCCTTCCTTACCTGCTTTCAACACATGATTGGTAACCAAAGTTAGCCATTTTCTGTTTTAATCCATGAAGTTTTGTCATAATACAAATTATGATGTCACAAGGCATGCGGTTGGCCTACTTTGTTCTATATTCTCAATTATTTGCCACAAATTTCTTGAAGTGGCCCCTCATTGCTGGTTTAACCAGATGTTTCCATAGTTGTCATGGTTTGCTGACTGGCAAATGGCTGTACTGTATATATGCACTATACGTTTAACACAGGGATACTCTAAGCTATATAGCAATTACAATATGATGTAAATGTCAGTATGTAGCAAATAGTCAGATCATCCCGTTCAAAATGTGAAGCCAACATCTCAAACTTTGTCATTGAAACATAAATAAACGTAAAAAGATGCCTTTCCGCACCTATTTAGGTTATACATTATTGCGCATCATTATTAAAAAGGCGCAAGCCGGAAAACCGGTATGGTCATCAATAAGTTATGTTAATTTTGGAGAAGAGAGGTTGTTTTGTAGAGCATGCCCATTACTGCCCTTGACAGGGGTTACCCATGGCAATCAGAATATGTTTTTCAAGGTTTTCTAAAGTGTTTTCATTTGTGTGTTATCACCTTTGTCTGATGTGAACAAGCTGACGCAACTTAACCGAATGAAAATGCGAGTCCAAATCGGCCAAAAATGAGCTTTATCATGCTTTTATCATAAGTGCTGCTGTCAACAGATAGGTGAGTTGAGATGATGTTCAAGATATGGGCTACTTTAAGTTAGGTTAAGTTGGGTAAGTGCATGACAAGTGGCAATAGGAATTGTGCAAGAATCAGTAACTCACAACTGCTGCTGTGATAAAAACAAGTTAGGCAGGATGAGATGAAGTAAGGCCTCTTTAGGTTAGGCAAAGTAAGGCTACTTTCATGGAAATAAGCATTGACATTTTGTAACAAACAAGAAACAGAAAGTAACAAACAAGCTGTTTGTTTTCCCTGACCCCATCTTAACAGAGACCAGAGGTATGTCTATTTTGTTCGATTTGGTGATAGGCTGATGTGTAGGAGTCCAATATTTTTGGGGTTTGAGTGCTTTATGCTTGTTGAATTCTCTGTTGTTATTTTGTTATTGAATTCCTTTGCTCTGCTTTGTGTTAAAAGTGCTTTGGAAGGGGACTGCAAAGTGTAGCATCAAATTATTGGTGTTCACCTTTTGTATGCTCATTACACTGTCATAAAATTGTTATGCTTTAAGGTATTTTGCCTCACCATACTGGCCTAAGATGTCACCAAAACCGAACAGTTTTGTCAGGTTCATGATATTGCGTCCATGTCAGCTTGAAGTAGCTGTCTTTGCTGAAGTATCAGTCACTAGCTCATAAGTTCCATCTTTTGTGAATTGAAGTTCGGTCTTTCCTCCCGCACGGTCTTTTTGACTATGGAATTTTTCTCTCCCACCCTAGTTCAAAAGCGATTCTAGCTCATTGATATAGGTAGATTCACGCACATTGTAAGAGTCTCCCGGAACGTGGTGAGCAGCGGAAAAACACAACCGAAAAACGTGTCCCAATGGAAGTTTTCAACTGATGATTGATTCATTCGTCCCAATGGCGTCATCAATAGGATGCGGGACACGTGTTTTTGCGAACAACTGCTTGGTTTTTAATGTTATCACCATGAGAGGCTTGGGAATCTTGTGATGTGAGAAATGGAATAAGTCCCATTTTCACTCTTGTACCCGTGACGTCATGAGAAGCACAAAACTTGTCATTTAGATTATTTACCCAGCCTGGCAGCGACGTTTCGTCAGCTTATTAGCCGGTCCTCCTTACGGACCTAATCCGACGCTCTTCCTCCGCAGAGCATTGTCGACCGAAAGGTAAAGATCACCGGTACGTGTCGCTCCAACGACCTCCGTTGGCGTCTGAGGCTGCAGGTAAGGCATCCACAAACAAGAATCCTCCTGGGCTGGCAAGACTTTTTAACACCACTATCTTTATAAAAAAAACTGGCGATTTGTTGCGTTCTTCCAGCCAGCCTGCTTCTCACAGCGTGAACGCAACCAACACCAGCACACAGTCCTGCACTGAACCTGATGCATTACTGCGTGGTGAACACTCGGGCACATCTGTCCCAAATGGCATATCGCTGTGAGACGCTGTGTTGCAAAGTGATCACGGTCGTCGTAAGATGCTGTGGCCAGCTTCGATTCTGACCACTAATAGTAAGCCTACGTTTTTGGTATTTTATGCTGTTAAGTACGTGAAGTGAATCTTGGCTGAAAATGTGTGAAAATTACTGATCTGAGGGCCATTGGAAAAACACTATGTCACCGCTCATTTGTGACGTCAGCACTGATGTGGGATAGGTTGTAGTGTGCTTCTGTCACCTGCTAAAAACTATCCTGATTAAAGCTACAATGATGGGCAGCATCTTATGGCTCAACTTGATCAAACAGCGAGGCGTCAACGTTTCGACATATGGTCTATACGTGCTCACGCTGCGAGCGTTGGCGAGAACAGTCCAATACTAAGCTTTGAGTTTCGTTTAGCTGGGATTATCTGTTGCTATATGGTCTGGTCGGCTGCAATTTGTTTCATTTTTGTAATTTTGTCACCAATCGGTTTGAAAAAGTGCCAGTTTTTGTCACCGATCTTATCCGGTAAGCCGTGTCTGAAACTTGAGTCTTTCTTAGTGCTTTTAGTCCCAAGACATTTTGTTCTCCACAAATACACACAAGAAAGACTACACAAATTGTTTTCTGTGAGTGACGTCACATGACAGCATGCTGTTCCTGCAACTTCAACAGCATCGCGCACTACACTCACGACTGAACGAGGACACTGCTTGCGGGTTACAGCCGAATCTTTCTACCATATCACACGCAATCTTTCCTTGCAATACACTCAGTGCCCAGGTCTGTTGCCGCTCACCAGCGCATGTTTAACCGACGTACCGTCCAGCAACGACACCGACGCGCTCATACACCGGACCGGAGACCGCACCCAAAACAACAGCGTTTCTTGACAGACCGGGGAGAAGCGCAGATAATATCTCGTACGCGGCACGACTCAACGTTTCTGGATTACACGCAGAAATTATTATAACACAAAACAAATTGATGCGAAAGTATATGGTGTCACACTTACATGTAACTTTAAATATAGGGTGAATTACTCATATTGGTGAGCATATTATTTTGCATTCTTTTTATATAGCATTTTTATCAAAGTTACATTTAACACTATCAAAAATCGGCATTGTATGGAACGTATAATAGTGACGACAAACACCATCTCAAACACTCGCTTGGGCACGCGGAAAACCACGGTTCTGCGAGTCTCCGGCTCTTGGGGAGGATTTAGCATTGGAGAGAATACATATTCCCCACCAAAAAATCCGAGCTGCATACATGATGAAAATGTACAAAATTGCCATAAAACAGAAGCATGACATTTTTTCTATCGCTCTACAGAGTGTCGCCACAGAATCATGATCTGAGCATGTAGCTAAAGCAGGGTTTCTTGTTTTCCGTTGAGCATAACTTTGAGTGGTTTGTTTATATGATTATCGAGGTCTTTTGAGATCTACCTTTCATTTTAGCCGGGTTTTGCTAGCCAATAATTTTTACAAAATGATTAAGGCCCTAAAAAGCAATATCAAAACCGGTAAATAACCTACCGCAGCTCTGTCGTTGAGGACTGCTATTGCTTGCGCGCCAGTTATGTATCCAACAAACCTTGTTTTGGAGTAGCCGCGAGGAGCGATAGTTGCACGACTGGTTGGTATTGAAGATAAAGGCAATATATAAATTTCGCTCAGCGGCATACGCTGAGAAAAGTATTGTTTCAGACTCAACGCCGGTGAGTAGATGTGATGCGAACTTCATGCGGCTGGATTGCTGGGTGAGGAGGAAATAATTCCTCCGCTCCTGCTGTGCTGGCCTCCGAGCCCCGATCACACGCAGGCTGACGTCCCTGGTGGTGTAGTTTTGTACATAACTGTGTGGAGCGGGTGAGCGGAGAAATATTGTATCCCAAACAAGTGGTGCAAACCATGTTCTCCTTGCTATTGACTAAGTTTTTCTCAAAGTACATCCTATCCAACCAAATAGGGAACCAGACACTTGTTCCCAAATTAAGCATATCTAGATCAGTAAAAGCCTAGGCGGGTATCACATTGCCCGAAAATATTTCCTCTAGGTGAGAAAGATTGTACCTTGGCTAGAATGTAGCCCCACTAACTACTATGCTCCAGATGCTCCTATTTATATTGTGATATCCATGATATTTCAATAGTAAACCTAGCATTATGTGCTCCGGGGAATGGTTCAGCTGGTACACAACATTCTAAGCATCTGCTTCTATCGGCCTTTATTGGGGCTGACACCTTTACAATAGAATTATCAATATCAGCAGCCTTCTATCAGCTCCATAGCTTAAAAAATACAGTAGGTGCAAACATAGACTTAGGAAGGAACCACTTACTCAGGAAGCTAGAAAATTTAAGAATTGCAAGCAGCCAATTTCTAATGGTCTTTGGCAATCACTAAGACCACCTAGAGCATGGTGTTTACCGTCATCTGCTGCCAAAGAATGTCCTTTAGTTCCAGCTGTGAATGCAGTGCAAAGTCTCTTGGGTTATTCTGTTGCAGCCTGTGGCTCACCACTCCCCCGACCTGTCGTCCCTGACCTTTACTGTTGTTCCTAATCGCAAGAAACACGTCCAAAGCGGCTTGTCCATTAGGAAAAGCCGCTTACGATCAAAGGCTCATGGCGACCTTGGGACTCGAGTTAGGAGGAATCACCATGAACGAGAGTGAATGAAAAATCGACCACCTACAGCGGGTTCAGGTGTTGTGCACCCTGGACAGCCAGGGAGTCATGTGGAGCATCTTCTGTCGTCACGATATGACGGATGCGGAATATCTGATGAACTCCACGGTTGCTGGCGTGTTTTACCATTGGAGTTGCAGTTGTTGATGACGCCTTGCAGCGTCAGTGTAACGCCTGGCATCGCCCATGCCATGTCGGCCCCCCGGCCGCTCTGGCGGATCGGACCGGGAGTGCTCTCGGGCGTCGCGCTCGGCGTGGCTGGTGTCCATTATGCCTGTCCATGCCCAACAATAGAACTCGCATCTCGACAGCAGTCGAATGCTGCCACGTTCACGATTGTGCGAGCTTTCCGCTGTTGAACAGCATTGTCTACTTTTTGTTAGGTCCACCTAATGGCTTAAAAAACCTGGCGTACAATGCTGTCCCGATCCACCCGTCTTATCTGGTGAAAACCTTTCCGGCATTCGCACACTGACCAAGTATATGATAGAGTCAGCATGGCAGAAACATGGCAAAATGGCCCAAGTACCCGATGCATTTCATAAACTAGCCAATATCAATCAATCAATATAAGGTAAAATCTCTATTTTTTCGTGTTACTGTAACTGATAATCTGTTCAGACGGCATACTCATCATTATTGACCGAAAGTGAACGCCTCATTGTAACCTTTAGGTGACTCGAAAAAAGACTCGAAACACATCCTGAGGCATTATGGCACTAAGTATTTGCAGGCATGACATGCGGCCGATGGCAGCTGTGGTGCTAAAGGTCAGATGACGCGAGAGAGCAGGACGGGCCGTGCCGAGCAACGCAGGCTTAAGCAGGGCTTAAGCAGCTTAAGCAGCATATCAGGGCTTAAGCAGCAAGCACGGATCAAAAATGAGCATTGATTGAAGTCCATTCACTTTAAGGTGCTGATTCAACATTTAAAAGACTATTTCGTGCCGGTCGTTCTTGTGCGCCCGACTCTTACCGCCTGGTTTTATCTACAGCGGCCCCCGCCGTTTGTTTTTATGGACACTGTAAGCCCATCCTTAGCTGCTCGTGCTCCTAAGATTGCTAGCGCTAGAGTAAAAACTTTTAACGTAGGTTGTTTTGGAAGTCGATTCTTCAAGAGGATGAGCGTTCACAGGCCAAACATCGGATGGCCCTTGATTTTAATCTTATTTCGATAATTCTTTTTAGCATTAATGATACCCTTTACCTCACTTTGCAACCCAGATCGTTGGCTCCAGCCTGGCCCCTGCTTTGGAAATGAGTTATCTGGCCTACTCCGACACGGAACCGATTGCTCGGTACAGGTGTTGCCTGTCCGACATGGAGGCCTTCATCGACTCAGCCGGCCCCAGTCTGCGCAAAGACCCACTGACTGGTATTTGGGTGTCCCTTAATGTGACATCCTCAATGCCCTTGCCCTTCAGTCCCTGAAATTGAGTCCTTAATCGTCCGTCCTGAGGGTTCCAAAGAGCTCCTTGGGATCTCGGATCCCCTGTCTGCGCCTCCAAAAGGACCATATCGACCGCCATGTCCAATGACGTTTTGCAAAAGGCGTCGGCTGCGGGCGATGGTTTAGCACCGTGGGCATGTGAAAGACAGAAAAATGAAGTTTGAAACAATCTCGTCGCCGTTGAGATGACTAAGATTAAGCCTAACCCACCATGCCATTTTTGACCTATCCGGCTGTAGCAGAACACGGGATCAAAACCCGGCCACCTCGGCGTGCTTTAGGACGACGCAGAGAGCGCAGTTTGTGGACTGATGCGATGGCTTAAAAATGCCCTTGGTTGTGACTGCGCTTGAAATTTTATTGTTGGACTCCTACTTGACTGCAGTGCAGTGATTCCAAAAAATGTCGATGCCTCAACACCAGATGCACTAAAGACAAGCGTGTATTGTCAGAACACGTGCAATGAGTGACCCATTGGTTAACTCATCAGAAAACCCGAACGGGGCAGGGGAAATCGCATCGTCCCTTTCCTGTAGCAGGGCAAGGTGTTAACGAATGTCACATCCCATGAATCACCTCATAAATGGTAATGAGCCATAAACTAGTTTTCTGGTAGCACACAAAGAGAGCCATAAGCTTTTACTCGGCCAGCGTGATCAACGGCGTAGCCCAGGTGGGGCTATTTTCGGGCGAAGTCCGAAAGCCCCACCCGTCCCTGGAGGTGTTCAGGCCCACTTAGCGCCGAGGCCGCCAGCATATTTTGGCAGTTTGAGACACTCGTATGGTTTCTAAAACATCAACAATGGGCTCTCGCGGCATCAAAAAGTTCCTGGGCAGCAAAATATTCCCCAAATCAAGGAAGCCGGAGAAGAATACCAATCGCGCAAAGCTATTGCTTTTAGCAAACATATCGCCATTAATCAAGGCTATTACTATTTACTTGCTAATAGTACCCGTTGCTACATTGCTAAGGCAACGGGTACAATTTGACTGAAGCAGCCCTCTGCGCCTTGGACCGGCACCCTCCTGCGTGAAATCCCGTCGATACCACCGAGAGTGACTTCATGTTTGGACATGCAATACTAAGTGTTCATAGTGAGCTGCAAAATACAAACGGCTTTAATTTTGTTTGAATTTTAGGTTTCCAAAACCCTTGAAACCTGAAATCTCGCTAGCATAACTCGCTGAGAGATGTGAGGCCTTATACGCCAGTATTCTGCACGCTTGCAGGCTCAAGGGCGGCACGGCTAGTGCCGCGCATGTCGCGCTGGAACATGCGTCGCTCCGCGACCAGCTGGCGAACTTTGACTTGACGCTTTGGCCACCAGACGGCAACAGCAGCGCGACGGAGGAAGCGGCTTTGATTGGTGGCTCGTCCTCTAGCGTGCTGCGACTGTTTACGGCTGTTTGCCTGCCTGCCTATCATCAAAAAACACATTTATCTACACGCGGGAGGCTTAGCCATGTGCCGATCCCTGTTTTCCCCTACATTCAATGCGGCCGTTTAACGCATTGCCCTAGTAGCGATGAATTCATCTGCTTTGTGCTCTTTGCTGGTTTTTGCCCCACGTGGTTTCATTTCGCGCGAGCTACGCGCTGAGTGGGTCTCATTGTCAAATGGCCGAAATCTCGTACATTAAGGATCTCGGACCGGCCCGGCTTGTCACGCTGACACGGCCTTGTGCCTTATTACCTATGAACGTACAGGCATGAGAGTTCCAGCAACAACTAACACAATCTTTCGGAACTTGTTTTGTAGTCTTTCTTAAAATTTCGCTGTCCTTTTGCATAGCGCATAAAAACATCATCGAGCAAAGCCGTGACTGGCTCTCTTTTCTCATCGGTTTTAAGTTACGCGTTCGTATAACCGGATTAACAACAACAATCACGGGAAAGAATAACCAACACAAAGAGCAGCGGGGGACGCCGATCTGGCGATCACAGGGTTTGACCTACAACCACTCCTGGGGGCTGATCACGTCATAGCTGTAAGAAGAACGCGATGAATCACATTAGCGTAATCGTGTCTTCCCCGAGCTGAATGCCTATGTATTCTGAAGTGCAGTTCACCCGTTCGAGTACAGAAACGAAACCTTCATATATTCCAAAGACTATGTCGTAATCCCAGTTCAATTAGGTGATTTGGTTAACCCCATTCTGGTTAAGGGTGGTAGGCTTTTGTCTCTTCGGCTTAACAGGATCAGTGTACAAAACAGGAAATGTTAGAGCTCTCAATGGGGTAACGGCGTTGCAAGAGCACTGAAAACGTATGGTGTTGTCTTTGTCAAATTTGCCACATGTCTCAACCGATCTCAACGCAACCATCCCATGTTGGCACACCATTGTTTTAGAAGCCTTATGTAGGCGCGAAATTTCATGCTTTGAACGGTCATGGTCAATCAGAGTATTGCTGATAAATGTTTACAACGTCGAGAAGAACGCGTAAGACCGATGGGCAGTGATACATAAAAGCGTTGTGTGTCCCACGTTTTTATTGTTTGTTCTTGCAATACGTGTCCATTTACTTCAGATTGTTTTTTCAGGATGCTCTTTAGGGATATCTCGTTATCATCTACGGATTGTTTCGTTACATGGAGATAATCTCCCGTTTGCGAAAATTGCTCTTCTGTGCGGCTTCTGAATTGAATACACAAATAGCTGCATCCGCTCACTAAGGTGTTCCAGCTTTTGTCACCGACCGTATCGGGTAAGCAGTGTCTGAAATTTGGGCCTCTCTTAGTGCTTTTAGCCCCAAGACATTTTGTTCTCCACAAATACACACTGGAAGGAAGGTAAAAAATTGTTCTCTGTGAGCGACGTCAGATGAAGGCAAGCTGTTACTGCAACTTCAACAGTATCACGCATCACACTCACGACTGAACGAGGAACACAGCTTGCGGGTTACAGCCGAATCTCTCTACCATCTCACACACAATCTTTCCTTGCAATGCATTCAGTGCCTAGGTCTGTTGCCGCTCACCGGCGCATGTTTAACCCACCTACCGTCCGACACCGACGCGCTTATACACCGGACCCGAGCCCGCACCCAAAACAACGCTCGCTTAGGTACGCGGAAAACCATGGCTCTGCGAGTCTCAGGCTCTTGGGGAGGATTTAGCATTGAAGAGAAGGCATATTCTCCACCAAGAAATCCGAGCTGAATAATCCGGAACCTAATATATAAGAAAGTAAATCCGAGCATTCCTAGCAGCGTGCTCGGCGGCATTTTTGCGTCTTAGCTGAAACACTATTCAAACCGCGTACGGGGAACATCTCCGTCACTAATGAAAAGCTGGACAACTGGACAACTGGGCAACACTTTGGTTTTGTTTTTTTCTCACATGTAATGATCATTGTGGTGCACTACGGGAATGGGCTGTTATATGCTATTGTTTGTTCGTGCCTGTAAATAAAGAAATACCCTTAAATGACGGGGGAAAAGCTCGGATCACTGTGATAAAAACGACTGCGAAGAAATGTCCAATGATGTTTCAGGTTTTGCAGTCTCCAACAATACCGCGCCGCGTTTGCTAGGGCCTAACGTTGTTGTAATTACGTTGGCAACATCAAAATACTGCAGCAATGGCAAGAGCAGCATTGAACCATCTGGACAGTTGAAGGCTCAGAACCGGAATGTGTTACAATGGTTTTGTTGCACCTAAACCTGCTTGATCTACACTTGGCACTAAAGCTAAGCGAAGCTGAACTAAAGATAAAAGTCAGGTCAGGTGAGTTGGAAAGTGAAGATAAAAGCTACTTGGGGACGAATCTTGGCTTTTTGATAATGGGAAAACTCTATGAATAAACGGTTAAGCTATATTCCAAACCAGTATGCGTTCAAAAAACTCCGATTTGATTGCTGATTTTGTTCCTGATCCGCACGCGTTTAATACTCATGTGTCTGCCGCTTACGGACATCCCGTTTCATGCGTTGAGTGAATATCCTTAGCAATCACACCTTAAAAGGAGTACCCCACATTTGTATGGGTTCGAACTAAAATAGTCATTTTGAAGGTTATTCAGTGTCCCCTTTAGACTCAAAGGGAGTGCCATTCCTTTGGGGAAATTTTAAAAACATTTTCTAGTGAAACGTCAGGACCAAATATGTCTTATAATAGCGCTGAGTGGTGCCACTGCAACACCGTCAAGGTGTAATACGGATATCAATTTTATCATTTTGGAATCCAAGTCACGCTGTCAACGGTCTGTAAAGCACTACGCTTTTTTCTAGAGTCACGGCCGTTGTCATGAAAACCGCCGTGGTAAACGTCATAGTGGAGAGATCAAAGCCATTGCATAATATCTCGTTGAGCTTGCGGGAGAATAGCCTGATGTTCGGATGACTTTATTTGTCAGCCGAGTATTTCAGGGTTTTGAAGCATTTATTACATCAACATTTTAACAAATTAGTGTTGTGCAAACAGTACGGAGCACACACATGGCGAAAGCAATGCAAATGAAATGCATGACTTTCATAGAGGTCAGCAGGATGTCCAGTAACGTTTCTCTTGCAGCAGCGGCTACCTTAAATCAAATTTCTTAACTATACAGAAATATTGCGAGAAAAGTGGTATTGCTGATGAAATCGTACCCATCTCATCCAACAGCAAGTAAAAGGTCCCAAAAAGGCATGCTCCCTTCAAAACCCCTTGTTTTGTTTAACTTGACGCCCGCAAACTTGTGCAGAATATTTCTTACACCAAATTTTTTGTCAGCGGGGCAAGCAAGACGCCATATATACATTATTTGAATACTGTCACCTCGTTGGCCATGCAGTGCTTTATGCCAAGCAAAATATTATATTCAAGTTAGTTGTGTTTGATGTATGCCAGCACGATTTCTGGCATTAAAGGATGTCTGTTGGTCCTCAACCAATGTTATGTGTTCAGCGCAACTGTCGAACACAAATCACGTTTTGCGCTATATCATAGAGGGGTTTGGGCAGTGCTACGAGTTATGACAGAAATAAGACTGGAAATCGGATAACTTTAGAAAAGCGCCACAACCAAGGATGTGCATGCAAGCAAACAATATAAAAATATGCAAAAATGCAAGTGCACCAATTTATACCACAAAAACACGCGCGCTTAAAAATATTTGGGTTTATCAACAACGCACCTTTAAGCACGACACGCCACCGGCAAGCTGAAGTCTTACAAGTAAGTCAGCCCTTTCGCTATGGTGGCAGCTCGGCACGGCCAGTTTGGCAGCCACTCTGACGTCATACAAATGTTCCATCACACAATCAAACGACTGACAGTCGGGCAGTCGGTGACAATCTTCTTTAAACTTTTGGCGCGCTCTCAGCCTGCATCAGCTAAAGTGGGGTATGTAATGTAAGCACGTCTTCTAATGTAATCACGTCTCCTCAACGTCGCGGTTATCTCTGCGTTCCAGTACAGTGGCCAGTGGTACGAGACAGCGCGGTACCGTCAGCGCGACGACTCCGGGTACACCTGTGGCCAGGCCAGCTACACCCTCCCCTCCGACGACGCCGGATTCCTCCGGTGCAGCAACGTGGCCAAGTGGACGAACAGCAGCCTGTACCGCACCTCCGTCACCGCCCGCGCAGACAACCCGGCCCACCCGGCCGACATCACCGTCCGGTCCGGCTGGACCGTCATCCGAAAGTACAAGATCGTCCGCACCGACTACGTGCAGTCGGCACTCATCCACACGTGCCACAGTGTGCTGGCGGTGCTGGGCGTGGAGTATGCGTGGGTCCTCTCCCGCACGCCGCAGCTGGACAAGAGCGTGGTGGATGAGGACATCCAGGTGCTGGCGGACACCGGGTCCAACACGAGCCTGTTATCGATGACGTCGCAGGACTGCGGCAGCTTCTTCTGAGATGCCGCAATGGAGGATCGAGCGGTGACATATAAAGCCTCGGGATCTAGCCTTGAGGCTCTCATGCCTCAAAGCCACCTGGGGTCCGTGCTGAGCATGTCATCAACGCATTGGAAGAATTGTTAGAGGATACAGGGCTTGGGTATTGTGCTTTGGGGAAGATTGCTTCCGTGCTTTCCGATGCCCGCGGGTTTCACTGACTCGGCTTCCACCAATGCGGTAAAGACGATTACTCTAACGTTTCAGTCGTTGGAATATTCGATAGCTGCAGATTGATCAATTTGATTGTGATTCTACTGCCGTAATGAAATTATCTGTAAACATTACAAGCAACGGGACAACGGCCAATTTTAACGTAGAGATGAAATCGCATGATTCCTTCAGCTGCGGTAATCCCGGAAATTGTGTACTGACCCATTAAACAATGCAGTATCAGTGCGAATTTAGATGCATTAGCTTCCAGTCATCGTACATTTGAAAACAAAATTAAGCATGCGCCATGAATGTCATTCCAACCTTCGCTGACTACGGGCATTCCGTTAAATGCCAGATTATGAAAAATGATCTGGGGGCGTGGCAAATTATGACGAATCTTGACTCTATTATGCGCCGCTGCACCAGCATTACGGATCAGAGCACCACGCTCACCGACATTACGGATCAGAGCACCACACTCACCGACATTACGGATCAGAGCACGACGCTCACCGACATTACGGATCAGAGCACCACGCTCGCTGACCCATAACATAGCGTTTCCGGTTATGCGTTCCCGATGTAATGAGGCAAAAAAGATGTCTGAATCAAATCTAGCACAACATGAGACCAGGAAATTACTTATAGTCATACATGTTCGCCAGAGGTCACTGACCTTATCTGACCCCAGGGCGCCGGGACTTGACGCATCGCACCCTGGACTTGATGTCAATTATTAGCAGCAACACGCCGGTAATTGTGTTTCGCTTACATGCCGTTCTCTTCGTTGCCTGATGCATCCAAGCTGTTCGTTTCACATATCATATAACACTGCCGTCCAAAGATAAAACACCATATGTTCATTTCTGGCCATTTTGCGTGGTTATGTAATGTGATTCTTCTTCCTATGCTGAATTCGGGTATTATGTCCAATAGTTCATATTTTCACAAAATTTTAGCGAAAAGAAACGGCTAAAAGTTTATGAAAACTTCAACTGATGGCTTATATAACCGAATTCAGCATGAGTAGACGGATCAGATAAAAGTAAAACACGCAAAATGACCAAAAATTAACACATGGGGTTTTACTTTTGGGCGGCAGAACAAGCGGGTAATTCTGCGGCTCGCCAAACTGGCAGTTTCATGCTGTCATTAATGTTCAGCACAGTGCTTTTCCTGACGGAAAACTACGGCTCCACGGCGTCAGGTAAGCCCACTCAAGGTCACTAACTTGGCTTGCCCTTTGAAAAACACATCTAATCAAGCCAAAAACACGTCTAATCAAGCCTGTTGATTGAAATTTCACCGAAATCCGCGGTTCCTTACAAAGTCTGTGCATTATGCATACGGAACCACGAAAAAAACAGCTGACACCTCACACAAGTCATCGAAAATGACCCTATTCCTTCGAGGTCTGAAATGACACGAAGACTTAATTGGTCTCAAAATGTGAGGCGTAAGTTTTGGCCCCACCAATGAAAGGCAGCGGCGCGCTGTCATGCGCTACTTTTCCGCTAAAGCGGGGTGGTGTCTATTTGGACACACGTGGTAAGGGGCGGCTTAAGGCCGTGGGCTTGTCCCGCTTCTGAGCGGAACACGGTGCGGTGCATTGGTCCAACTGAAATAACAGCCGAAAATCGACTCCTCATTTTCTGTTCGTGCACTGACATTGTTCAGGATTCTCTTTGGCGGGAGAGAACTCGCTATGGGTGCAGCAACCTTATTGAACTTAAGCATCGGCTTTACTAGCCTGCTCTGTCGCCCCTGAAAGTTGTCATGCTCGCGACCATATGAATAGCCCGTATGCACACTCTCAGAGCGTCCAGACTCCTTGTCAGTAGGCACAAGGTTACATGGCTCTTTACCGCGCGCTTCCTTGGGATTTTTCCCACGACGAGGCGACTTACATAAGCGCGTGTGCTATCAGTATCCGCCAGCTCACTGGCCATATAAAACGCCGGCTGATGTTGGAGGGGCCTCCGTCTGTGTTGGTGCCTATCTGGATGACCATGATGAAGTCTCTTCTGCTGTTCGCCTCTGTAGTGGCCGTCTCTTTGGCCAAGTGTCCCGACCTCAAATCTCTGGACGAATTCGACGCCACGCAGGTGCGGGGAAGGGTGTTTCGCTTGGCAGCAGGGCGCTAAACTAAGCGTGTGCCGTACTTCTGTTGCTAAAGGCGATGCATGCCTTTGTGTGCATGTCTATGCGCTGTGATAATGCATTTCTGCGAAAAAGATTGAGACGAGATGTTAGTATCACAAATGGAAAAATTGTTCAAGCTATCCTTCTCGTCTGATGTGTCAGTATGTACAACGCGTCTCGGCCAGTGAGCTCTATCTGGTGTTGTTAGGTTTTGTGGAGTTAGGTGTTGTGAAGCCTTGTCGTAGCTAGGTGTTGTGGAGCCTTGAGAAACATTACGTGATTCTTGGCTGTCAGTCATCTGTGCGTCACAAGCCGAGTTATCTCCTTGGAATTTCTGGCATTTGAAGCAGAGCATTGTTGATTGCGAGTCCAGTACTCTACTGAACTGTCTTTCCAGGTTATCTCAGTTGGCGGCGCACTGGATCCGCAATCAAAAATACTCTGGCATTGACCTCCATGGAATGCCAGCTATTCCATGGAGGTAATTTTGGTCGTAAAGCTTACATGGCTGATGGCACAAAATCATCCTCTAGCCTCTCTCAGTAAACGGTGTTGCCTGGTGGAAGCCGAAGGCTTATCTGTCCAAATCGCTGTACGCATTCTAATACGGTAGACGAGGGCGATAGTCGGTACAATGATTATATCCCATCGAACATGTCCAGAGTGATACAACATGCAGATGTGCAGGAATATGGGTAGCATGCAGCATTTTCCACGCGCTGTCATCCCGATGTGAGCCACCGGTGCCTCCCTCAACAAAGCAATCACAACACGGTGGAAAACGCGGAAATATTTCACGTTTGACTTTTCGCTTCAATATCGCTTTGACCACAATTCCGTGAAACGTCCATTTAAAGGTTGTGTGACGGTTCCTGGCCAGGTCATATGATTCAGTACGTTTTGTACTCAAAACTTTGTTTCTATATTTATTTTCTGACACCAAAGAATCAGAACAAATGCCAAAAACCTCTTTGTAAACACACTGCCACCAACACAAATTTCGATGTAACGCGGCGAGATTGCTTCTTACTTATCATGAGCGTCTGATCACATTATTTTTATACAGAACACTATGCACGTCATTGTAAGCCCTTTCATCGAGTGAAAACGACTGCAATGACCATATTAACCCCAGGAGCTATGGCGTAGCCGGCTGTCGAACCCTGGTCCTCTGTTGGGGCCAGGTTTGCTAACCACTCAGTCGTTACATTACGGTCGCTGCGTTTTGAATTCGTTATCCTTAAACGCTACAAAGCTGAAAGCGAAGCTGAGCACCTTACGCGTTGCGTTGGCCCCATACATAATTTGTTCCTCTGCGTGTTGCAGTACACCGGCCAGTGGTACGAGATCTCGCGGTACCCCCTGATCGGGGAACTCGGCGAGACCTGCGTCCAGACCAACTACACCCTGAAAGAGGACGGCACCATCCGGCTGGAGAACCGCGGGAAGAAGCCGGACGGCAGCATAGACTCCATCATGGCCACCGCCACCGTCAAGGACCCGGCGCACCCGGCCTCCCTCAGCGTCGTCTTCGACGAGGGCTTCCGCGGCAGCTACAACGTCATCCGCACCGATTACACGCAGTCGGCGCTCGTTTACGCCTGCGACAGCTTGCTCGGCTTCAACGTGGAGTATGCTTGGATCCTGTCCCGGACGGCCGAGCTGGACCAGAGCACGCAGGACGAGTATGTGAAGCTGATGGCCGATGCCGGCTCCGCCACCAACAAGCTGACGGTTACGCCGCAGGACTGCGGCAGTGTTTTTTAGGCCGGCCGGTGTCTGTTGGCACTCAGGCAGCCGACGTTGGTCTATCGGGTGTGTTGCTTGATTTGATTTAGATACAATACACATAATGCACTTAATGGTACTCACGTGTCATTTTTGAACGCATAGTGTTTGGACGATTTTTTACGTGCAGAAGCTATTTGGAGATGATGAAGAAGAAGAATATGCAATCTAGATCTTGTTACAGGTCACGCATGCATGTCTAGAACTGAGACAAACTAGGGTTGGAGACTGAGTAGAGAAAGAGACTCTGCTGTTAACAAACTCTTCGTGCGCAGATGTACGGATGATATGGACGCGCCCGGGTGGCCGGTTGAATACTCTTCGTAGGAGTCAGTTGACCTCCCCCCAATAAATATCATACAGTGAGAGAGCTAGAGATGCAAAATTTACGGGGTGTGTTGAACTGTACGTCAAATCACTTGTAACAGAATCTGAGGCTTATAGGTAATGTCCTTCAGGACAAATTGGTTCAAACAAGGTCCAACTCGAGATTGATTCCAAAGTGCCCACAGACATTCTCATGCAATGGACATGAATCTAGATACCTGCTCTAAGTAAAAGATCAGTGGTTAATGTCAGTGACGTTTGTTGACCTTTAGAAGGTCATGGTGACCAAGCGCATTTTGATAACCATCAAGGATTAGGCTTGGCGGTATGAACTAGATGTCACGTAGTTACGCGTTATATGTTCGATGCTGGGGGACGATACGACAGGGACCCGCGTTGTCTAAGGGGTTCTCAATCAGTGCAAAAACTGACATTCAAGGCCACGGTCCCACGGGCCGAGAGTCTTAATGTGACCTACAACGAGCCATTCAGTCTCCTAAATGGGCTGTTGATAATCGGTCCCGAAGTGTCCATAGGATCCCTCTGTGGGCCTACTTAAACGCTGCTACACGAGAAATCCAGCTGAGTCTGATCACCGCTTGACTTAAGCCCGCCGCCTACGGCTCCATAAGACAGGGTCTGCTACGTGATCATTACAATCCACGTCTCGCTCTTTTGCACGTGGGTGATTTGTAACTAAACCGGCGGTTTGTGTAACGGATCTCCCCCTCCCCCCCCTTTCAGCAGCGTACCATGGATCCACCCCTCAGAAGTGTACCCTGGATCAACTGCCCCAGCCGAGTGCCCTGAAGCCGCCTCCCCCTGCCCCTCACCGGGCAGCTGCTGCACGCGGTATCGCCGGGTCGGTTGGCTGAGTTCCAGAGCGATGATATCACGTGCGATGGGAGTGGCACAGCTGTGCCGATACGACCTGTCACGCGATTTGCTTACGTAACGGCGTCCTCGGCTTTCACCCACAGCCGCGGTGAAAAGCCTTATTTAATATAGAAAGATGGACGAAAATGAATAACTGCATGCCAGTATGGGTGTGTGTGCGCGCATGTTTTGCTGTACGTTTCCCCTGGTCGTCGGGGCCTCATTAAAAATGGTTTACTCGACCCCTAGAGAGTTACATATATGTTCACAATTGCCTGTAGTGCATCTGGATACGTCGATGCATGGACTACGGAGGAGCCGCGAATTGCGAATTACATGTATTGGCTCTCCGTGGAATACTGATATAACATTTTACATTGCAGGATGAACGATAATAATTTCCAAGGCATTGGCCAAATTTAGGTTGCCAAAGATGTTGGCCAAATTTAGATTGCCGACAAGTTGCACCCGTGCTCCCAACCGTGAAAAGAAAGGGTGTCAAATATGTGGGAAATCTGTTTTAAGTGCATTTTGGAGGCAGGTCCAGTCATTGTTTCTTGCCTTCAACCCCCTCAAAGCCTCAACCCTACGTATTTCGCAAAACTGCATCGCTGTAATGCTATCTTTACCGACAACATGGTTCTACAAGCACCTGACGACATCATCTTTCATTTTGTGACGTCATCGTACAATCAGCCGAGTGCGCAGGCGACCTTCACTGTCTTCGCATGATCATTATTGGCACAGACCTCACGCTTCCTAACGTGATACCAGTCATTTAAAACAAAACCCATGCAATATTGGTAGCAGCAGATGGAAACGACATTTTTATATATCTCTTCCACCTTCATTCAGCTTTCTATGCAATATTATGAAAATGAAAAGCGTGTCACCTCACGCCCGTCTACCGTTCAGTATGCTAAGCCAGAGGTGCAGCAGGCAGTGTAACAGGCCTACCACATTGATGCTCAGTCTCTTACGTCAAAGCCGTTGTTACTCTCAGCTGCAGAAAGCCCCAGATGAATATTTGACATGCGTCGCTCCAACGTCCTCCCTTTGCCTCTAGAGCCACGGCTCAGATATCCACGAACAACATCTTTCCAGATCGGCAGGGCTTTTCAACGATATTGCGTTAAAAAGCTGACGATTAGCTGCGTTTTCTAGCCAGTCAGCTTCTCACGAAATGAACATAACTAACAGCAGCCCACAGCCTTGAACTGAACCCAACGCACCACCTCGTGGCGAAGGTTCGAGTCCATCTATCCCAAATGGCACGACGCTTTAAAACGCTGCGTAGTCAATCGATCACGTTCGTCGCAAGATGCTGCGGCCAGCTGTGATCCTTACGATTAGTAACAAGCCTATCTATTTGGTATTTTATGCTGTTAGTATGTAAAGTGAATCTTGGCCGAAAACTTTGTGGAAAAAACACGCTGATCTGAGGGACACTGGAAAAATACGGTGTCATCGCTGATCTGTGAAGTCAGCACTGATTAAGTATAGTTTGTAGTATATTCCTGGCATTTGCTAAAAACTATCCTGATTAAAGCTACCATGTTTTACAGCATATTATGGCTTAATTTGCTCATACCGCGAAAAGTTAACGCTTCGGCATACGTTCTACGCATGCTCATGTTGCAAGTGTTAGCGAGCAGAGACCAAATACTAAGCTTTTAGTTTGGTTTAGATGGATAGCACGTTGTAATATTGGTCTGGTGCATTGAAATTTGTCTGCGTTTTTGCAAGTTTTGCCACTAATTGGTTCGTAAAAATGTCAGTTTCTGTCACGGATCATATCCGGTAAATCAGAAACTTTTTCACCACCGGAACCCTTCCCCCATACCTGTCTGAGCACACTTTATGCATATGAGTAAAAAAGAACGTTTTTTCCAGAGGAGTGCAAGACAGTTTTTTATCTGCTAATACACTAAATACCTAAAAATTGTCATAAATAGTATCCACTATGCATGAATAGTATACACCATTTTCTACTAAGACATCCTGTAGCTCCTGTATGCTTACGCCATGCCAACCACTTCACGTCGAAGGCCTGTCTGGAAATGTTTTCCTCAACAGTGGCAAGCGCATTTGTTGCAAATTTAACAGGCCATGTTATTACAGACGTCCGAGGCGTTGATGTAGATCTGATCACGATTGCTCAAGAGGTACCTGGGCACTTGTAGTCATCTTTAAGAAGCGAATTGCTCATTTTGCATGTTCGGTTCTTCTTCGTTGTCTAACTCCCGTTCTTCTTCTTTAATTCCAACCCCATCGTACATGGGACCAGAGTAAGGCACGAACTAGTAACGATCTGCGTTCGTTCGAGACTGATCAAAGGTAAAAGTCATGCTGAACCATGGAGACAAGGCTTTATTGTAAAACTTCTAGCTGTGATCCCGGTCTGCAAAAGCATAACCAACACTCGAATTTGAGTTAATCCACTCCATTATATCTTAGAAAAGTGTTCACAGGCCTCAGTTAGTATCCGCGACAACCAAATACCAAAGCATGCCTAATTTGTAGACGCGTGCCAAGCACATCCTTGGATGATTTGAAGTGCTAGTTTATGTGTATGCACAATTCACCTGAAAGAAATATGTAGGGCCTTAGGCATTACTGATATTACCTTGGGTCCCACTGGTGATGTCTACTAAATGAAGAAAAGTTCTTATGTCTGCATTCAAGCTGCGTTTTTTTCTTCCTACCCGTCATCAACAGCCTGGTGAAAACTACCCGCAGCGACGTAAGCACATAGAGCCGTATGTTTAACATCCAATTAGGAGGGCAATGTGCAAACTTTCCGCTAAGACATGCGTAAGTTCAAAAATGTTTTAAACCCACTCAGCAAATTGCGGGAACAGCTACTTTAAGCCGGTGAATGATGAACGGACTGACTGTGTCCATACACAGAAGTATATATATATCCAAAGCACAAGCCTATCGCACGCGGGACCCGTGCAAAGCACAAACTCGTTATCACTTAGATGCATACTTATATGTATACCCCACGGTACATTTATATATATATATATATATATATATATATATATATATATACAAATGTCAGTGGTGTGACAGCTGACCATGTGACGCTAATGTGATCACGCAAATTGATAAAATTATGTAAAAAATGTTTTGCTAGAAAATATAAAGCCAAGCATTGGAATACTGTTCTCTTTCCTCATTGGTTTAAGAGAAAAACAAAGTTCTTTTTGCCAGCACTAGGACACGCGCGGCGACTAAGCACGTTTGTTGGCGACAGACCACTCATAACAGGCGACACAGACACTTGGCGAAGCTCGCAAGAGTAGCACCGTTTTGAGGCTGCGGGCTCGTCGCCAAAGCTCACGGCGAGAACTGCTCTCACCCACATGCACACCCACATACACACCCACATATACGCCCACCCACCCACCCGGATACGCACAGGCTCACGCGTGCGTAAGTCATACGAGCACGCACGCCTATGTATGTATCATTATATTTTTGATAGCGTCCTCCAAGACGTCTGATGGTTTGGTCCATGCGATCTCATAGATCAGGGGGCAACTCTACGACCGCCTTTGATCACCTACGGTCATGGGGTGGTCACCAATGGTGGGAGGCCTCCACTCATCCAGTCGGGGCCAGCGCACGAGTCAAAGCAGGACATTCCGCGATATGACCTAGGGATAAAACACATGATCATAAGAAAGTTCGTATGTTATATATAATAAACCTTTCATATGCCAGGAGATTCTGGTTAAGTGGCACTGTCAAGCAAACATCAGTAATGGAAAGCGAGTTCACGCTTTGAAGCTTTGGTCATGGTCGCCAGAGAAGAACCTTAAACAAAAAATAGACAAAAAATAATGAATATGAAATACAGGAAACGCTTCAAACTGGTGCAGACGCTTAGTAAAAATATGTCAAATTTTTAATCATCCAAGCTCCCACATAAAAAACAGCGCATGGTACTTTGCTACGAGCCTTCGCCAAACACAGCAGTGGGACTGAACAGTTATCGTTATCCTTTTTAATTGCAAAGCTAGAAAATCCATGATCTTCAACTATCACCACTACCATGCATTACGAATATAGTGCACGAACATCGCGAAAATTTCAGTAATTTCAGCTGTCGCGTCTTTACATCCGATATACGATATGTGTAACGGGCTGTACGAAACACGGGCGGCTATGCTGGAGGTTTAGATTATATGCACTGAGCATAAGCAGAGGGGTATAGAAAGTGTAAGGATACAAAAGAGAAGCATAATGATAAGAATACTGGGATAGGAAGAAAATTGCCACGGCATCAGTGTTCCTCACAGATACAGATATTTCTGGACGATAAAACACTTAGATAGCGTTGTTCGACTGAGCTGACGCTTGCATTCGTAAGCCGCTAAGTGCATTCGCGAGGAATATTAGGCACACAGATAACATAGTAGTAATAGCACCATTCCTCGGACAAAAACCAGGAGAATGGAGATATAGATGCGTTGATATTTCGGCAACATGCCTTCATCGGAACGAATAGCAGAAGTACATCATCCACACTTAAGTACGCATCTAACAAGTACATGTCTGCTATACATGACGCTGTATGTGAAGTTTGCTATAGATCTGGTACTTATGGAGCACGCCTCTGCTATTCGTTTCGATTAAAGGGAATGTTCCACATTTGTACGGCGTTTTTAACTGAAATAGCTATCTTGAGGAAATTTTGATGCAGTTCACGGGTATGCCCTTTTTAAGACCCAAAACGCTCTGGTTCCTGAGTTACGCGCCCGCAAAGTACGAAAAGGCTTTTTTACAGCCAACTTCAAAATCGCCTTCCGATTAATGACGCCATAGAAACGTCATTAGATCCCCGTGATGTTACAGGCTGTTCTTTGTTTATGGTCAAAACAGCATGGCCACTGCTACATTAGCAAAGGCGATGATGCCGCACATGTGGTACAGGCCGTGGAAGCTGATTGGCTGTTAGGAAGATTTTACTGCTGAATGCGTGTCGCGAACACAAGCGTGAGCAATTTCTGATCGTGCGACACCCGTCGTGAACGGGTCATTTTTCCTTCTTTTTAGGCCACAGGTCAATGCTATAAAAAAAGAACGCCACCGTCTGCAAAAAAGTACGGCACCAAAAAAATGGGCAGAAGTTATAACAAAGAAGACGCGACAGCAAATCTGTCTTTTTTCTCCTGCTGGCGTTTTTTCTTCTACTAACGCATCTCTTACAGACAGCTCCGTTGGCGCCTTGTGTACCGGAGCACAGAACCTTGCACTGGTTTATGGGTTAGTAAGGCATTCTGATATTAAGGAAACACTACAGCAATTTTAGATACATTCTTCTCAAAGTATTTCACACATATGGTACGACAACTTAAGATTTTGGACAAAAATTGCGTTTTACAAGAAAAACCTCTTAAGCTGCATTACCATGAACTCCCATCGGGACTTTGTTTCGAAGGGAGGTCACGGTGAATTTCGGTGTTGCGGTTGAAGATCTGTGCGGAAATTGTGAGAAAAACTGCGATTTGATAGTCCTACGAGCTGTGCAAATGTGAGATCACACTTACTTGACAAAGGAGTGTGAATCCGGGGCTCGAAATGCGTGTGATCACTGGTGGTGTGTGCCAGTGGCTTGTGTTGGTATTGATGTGATGGGGATTGTGCGTGCGAGGTTTGTTCTTCTGAGAGAGAACATTGTTTTGGTATTCTTCAATCTACTGACTCCCAATGAAATGTGAAATATTGATGTCTGATATATTGATGACTATTGATATTGATCCCTGCCTCTACCTTTATGTCTGTCTTTGAAAATGAAGGAATGCCGGCAAACTGAGAGAAACACTAGCACTTATGCTGCAGGGGTGTACAAAGGTAAGTACTGGTACTAGTACGTCATTATGATTTATGCTATTAGTTGGGTATGCTCTTTTTACATGCTTCAGGTGCATTCAAAGCTACCACCTGAAAATTTAACCAGAATTATCTGGCGAGTTTGACTGATTTTGGTGCTGATTCAAGATCTCGGTTGTTTTGCCTCGACTTTTTTGACCTGCTCTAACTCATTGGTTTTTGCAGCTGCGGCTCAGCAATTTCACCGAAATCATCAGGGAAGGTGACCTCATCAGTGTATCACTTTTGGAACGCATCCAAGCAGTCCGATTTTTTTTACTTTGAACTTTGGTTTGCACCATAGTTTTTTTTTGTTTTTCAGGCTGCTATCGGCAATTTTAACCACAATAATAAGAAAATAATGCTCTGTCGTGCACCAATTTGGTGCAGATCCAAGTAGTCCGATTTTTCACCTTGAAATGTTAAACATGCCGTAACTTTTTTGTTTTTTAAGCTGCGACGTAGAAAATTTAGGAGAATGACGAGGAAATTAAGTTTAATCATTGTACTAACTTTGAGTGGAATCAGAATGGTCCGCATTTTTTACCCTAAAATCTTTGACCTCCTATAACTCTTTTGCCTTTGGACCTGACACCTAGCAAATTCACCAGAAGAATCACGAAGTTAAGACCTACAGGTGTGCCAATTTCCAAGAAGACTGAAGCAGTCCGCGAATTTCGATCTCAAGATGAATCTGATCTGGTGCCAATTTGACGCGCGTAATCTGTCAGAACTATTCCTCACATTGCTTACCATGGGTTACCTAGAAACCGCTTGTTCGAAAAAAGGTATGCCGACAATCACGGTGCTTTGTGTTGCCGCGTCAGATTGGCCGTCACAAAATGATAAGCCCATTGCATGGAAACTATCCGTCCTGAACAGCAACATTTACCCGTAACTGGTGCGTTACGCATAACGTCTCAAGTTACATGTGCATACCCGCTTACAACCACCGCTTTTTCACCTTACGATTCTAAAATGTCGCGCAACACGGCCCAGAGCCAGTTTTTGAACACATTACCACAATGCCGGAATCTGGGATTCATTGACATGGCAACCGAGGTTTAATTCTGTGACGACAGGAAATCCTCTAACCAATCAGAGCACGAATATGATGTCCGAATTCGCCGCTTTCCCAAAGCCACCAGCTCTACATTTACGGCGACCGGAGGGCTCTACCTTGTTTCTATAGCCTTGGCCGGGACCGTGCCACTATTCAGGGGCGATGGAGCAGGGGAGTAAAGCCAAAGCTAAACTTCAGTAAAGTTGTTA
>NW_023596884.1:0-2915 GCF_011947565.3 Pollicipes pollicipes
ACGGTCGGGTGGGGGGGGGGGGGGGTCTCATCTGCGGCCGTGGGACAGCGGCTGGAGCAAGCGGCATTCGCCCCGCAGATCGCAGTCACTGGCCAACATCACCAGGTAGTCGCACTGCCGGCCCATAACTGCCGCCGGTCCGGTAGGTCCGTGCATCGGTCACAGTCAGGCGCGACCCGTGCTGAAAAGAGCGTGACGACTCGACGCTCGCATCCTAGCGCTCCTGAGTCGCTGCGGCGGCGGCCATGCTCCGCTCATCACACGCGTTAACCGCAGCCTGCCACTGCCGGGCAAACGTGCGGCAATGCGTCGGGACGTCCAGCGGAGGCGTGTCTGTCCACAGTCTGAGCCGGGGACCATCTGCCAGCGTGTGGAGTGTTCCACAGCTCGAGGAGGTCACTGGGCGCACGCATCGGTGGCTAGGTCGCCAATGCCGTGACTTTTTGGATGAGTCGCTTCACGGGCTTGACGGCCGCCTGAGCAGACCCATTGGACCAGTGATAGTGGGGCTTCACATTGCTTAGGCCACGCCCCACCGTCGGAGGAAGTGCGGGGTGAGGTATACTGAGTATAGAGGTGCGCCGTCGCTGCGGAGCACTGCCAGCACCTCGGTTTTCGCATCGACTTCGCGCAGTGCGCAGATCAGTGCGCGGGTAATGGCTCCATGGAGGCGGCCGGCCACTACCGGTCACCCGGTAACCGGACTACGCATCCCAGGTACGGTCATCCCGCGTGCGAGACAAAGTCCGTGGAGACGGCTTTGAATACGTGGTACGGGCTGGAACTGGGTCGAGATGTTCCCTTCGCCCAGCCTGGCGGGCAATCTCTGGTTGTAGTCCGATTACTAGAAGAGCAAGTTCGGGGATTATCGTCCATGGCCTGGTTGCCGCACGTTGTCGGAGAAGAGGGAGTTGCTCCGTTCGGATTGGAAAGAGTAGGGTGACGCTGCACGACGTAGTGGCGAGACACCTGTGTGCGCTATGCGAACGATTGCCCAGGGTTTGAATAAGCGCTATATCCGTCTGTTTACGTCGTTTCGTTTTAAGAGCATTAGCGCTGACATTGGCATCAGCCATTCACTTTACAAGGACGGCCCAAAAAAGCTGCCAGCGCCAGCGGCCGCGAGAGGCCGTTCGAAACGGTCGCCGCATCTCGGCAACCACGGGCCGGAGCGACGCGAAACAAGCGCGCTTTGAGAGATAATTGAACCGTGTGTCGCATGCTTTTATGTGTGAAGTTGCACACACCACGCGTCATGTGCACAGCTGTGGTCAAGGCAGATTTTGACATTTTTGACCGTCTTTCACGTGTTATCCACATATCGGTAATCAGAGCCGGCGGAAGCATGAATCCAGCTTAAAAGTGTCGACCAATATACCACCTACTAGTTACTAGGCTTGAATCCAACTCCAAAGTGTCAAACAATGTACCGTCTGCAATTAATGTAGCTTACATGTGTTTTTGAAACCCTGTTGCGTCAGCAATTATCAAGGAAGCCGGAAATGTCGGGGTTTGGAAAATAGTAACAAATGTAGCACGCTGTCGCAGGAGCTATCGGCAGGATCTTGCCGAAATCTATATCACTGCATGCGCGGCATTGGCTGCATCTACCATCCATTTGTACCAGTCTGTGCTAGAGACCCAACCTTTCAGCCCGCCAACCCGCCGATTCCATCATGGGTTTCATGCGTGGCCATATCTGGGAACTCGTAAGGCTCCACGCGTAAGGGGATGACATAAACAGTAAAGGATCCAATAGCTCACAAAGAGTGACTGAATCGCATCACTGCACTATGGTCGGCCGATCCGGACTCCGGTCATCAATCGAAGGTCATAGACATGTTTTTGGACGGCCTACGATTTGCTCGTGACTAGTTATGTTTATCTTCGCAGCACTGAAAAGAGGTACCACTGGCTAAAAATGTAACACACCACACACACACACACACACACACACACACCACACAACACACACACACACCACACACACCACACCCACACACACACACACACACACACACACCCACACACACACACACACACCACACACACCACACACCACCCACACACACACACCACACACACACACACACACACACACACACACACACACACACACACACACACACACACACACACACACACCACACACACACACACACACACACACACAACACACACACACCACACACACACACACACAACCACACACACACACACACACACACACACACACACACACACACACACACACACACACACACACACACACACACACACACACACACACACACCACACACACACACATACACACACACACGTAATATATCTCTTTCTCTCTCTGAACTCGAATCAAGATAGTGTGCGGTGGCGAGCCAAAGGACAGGGGGGGGGGGGGGGGGCACACGGGGCCGGGCTAACGCGGCCGGTAGTACGCTATCGGGCGGCGTGGTGCCGATAAGTAAGCCGGGGTCCACCTATCGGACCACCTTGCGAGTCCCTTATCGTACAGCGGATGTCATCGCTGCGGGTGCTCAGGAACAGCTAGCAAGCCGGGACTGCAGGCGCTGCCGAACTGTGCGGGTGAGGATCACGGCACCTCCGAGCGCAGTGTGGAGGTGTCCGTCCAAGGTGGTGTGTGCGGCGAGCGCGTGTTCCCCGACCGACGCTCCGCCGGTGAACTCAGCTCCTCTGCGTATGTGCATTTAGAAGCAGCCGCACGGCGCCAGTGACGCTCTGGACCTGGGAGTGTAGCGCTGTGGAAGATCGGTTCACTAGAGCAGCTTTGATGGTGTGATCGCTTGGTGGTTGCAATCAGGACGTAAGGCGTATACCTGCAAGGTTTCCAGTCATCGTCTGTCCACCAGAGCAGCTGGAGCGAACCCCACCTCTTTTCGGACATCCATAGGTGTAA
>NW_023596886.1:0-19590 GCF_011947565.3 Pollicipes pollicipes
ATGCGCGAATTTCCGAGATATTGCGGGCTAAACTTCAGGGTTAATCAGTGCGGACCCTTCCAATTGAGATGGAAATTTGAGAGCGATAGAGGTTAGTCTGAGCATTAAAAAGAGGCAATGTAAGATGGTCATGGACAACTTTCTAAGACATGCTAGGTCAAAGTTGGCTTCCAACTGAGCTAAAATTTATGAACTTACAGAGGCCAGATTAGGCATTTTGAAACCCGAACTGCTGATGTGGTCATTTGAAGATTTTCAAATTGTCTGGGGTAAGAATTAAAGGTTTGTGGTCAGATCACACGATTTGGCTGAAAATTTGTAGCCGATAGAACTTTATCTAGGTATCTTGAAATCCCCAAAACTTAAGTGGACGTACCACAGTTTGCGCTCGGGGGTCACTGAATGCTTATATAAGGAGGGACCGATTCTTTCATGTGTAGTTGGTATCGCGGATTGATTTAAACACTTTTCAATGCCTATCGTATTTAAACCATAAAGTCAGTCAATTATTGTTCGGGAGAGTTAAAGTGGTGTTGACGAAGTGATCCCGACGCTTGATCTTTCACATTTCAGAAGCTTTTTCAGATTTTCAGCTCAGTCGAAGTAGTCCGCTTTGACCTGTAATATTTCGGGAAGCATGCATGTTATGCATGCTATATATGTCTACCTTAGCTTTTCGCTGGTGGAGATGCATGCGTCAGGTCGCATTATTCCACCAATGTTAAAACCAGATCGGGGGAGTGCGGATGATTGATAAAAAGATTGATTGAAATCTGCTACTAGCTTGACAGCGTAATTTATATCAATACGACGGGGACGTAATGACAGAGTGATAACCGCACCGGGCTTCGACGGGGGGGGGGGGGGGGAAGCCCGGGTTCGAATCCAGGCTGCGGCACAGACCCTGTGGCTGATGTGACTAATGCTGTCATCCACAAAAGGGATGTGATAATGTGAGAGATTTGCATGTCCATCTTAGCTTGTGAGGCTTTCTAACCTTTGGTTCAAGGTCCATGAGTCTACCAATTTTCAGCTCAGTTAAAAGAATCCGCCCTGATCGACTTTGAGCACAAACCTGAAATATCTCCGATGCTTAAAAGTCCACCCCAGATATTAAAGGTTTTTAAATACTTTGCCCAAGCTTCATGAAGTTATAAATGTTTAGTTCAATTGGATACGTACACACTGATTGGCCTTGAAGTTTGGGCTAGATATCTCGAAATTTGATTGTATTGGTTAGATTTTGGGGTTTTCCAATTCATGATGTAAGGCCTGCGTCTACAAATTTTGCTGTCAATCAAAAGTGTCTGCACTTACCAACTCGCAAGACACAGGGCGCTGACGCACAATACCTCGAAATTGTTGCATGTCCCGCGTAGCTTTTGGGGTTTGCAGGTGCTTTGCCCACGTTTGGTAGGTCTGAAAATGTTGAATTCGCTTGAAAGGGTCCGCCGTTATCGATCTTGACCTGGCTTGTGGCTTGTAGCATCTTGACCCGCCAATATCTTGGGAGGCTTAGGATGTTCAGTTTTAGCTCTACGAGTCCACGAAATTTTCAGCTGAAAGGGAACGTTTCACATTTGAAGATAGTGAGACAAGGCCCAGATATGTTCAAATATGCTCGCTTGAAACGATCGGTGTACCTTTAAGTGCAAAAGTCTGCCCAGGGCAGCACAGTTTCACCACTCAGCAAACAGGCTCAATGCGTCATTGTTTGATTGCGTCATGGAACGTTTATATGACGCCAGAAAGGCTGCCAAACTGACCGTGCGAAGCTGCCACCCTAGGGAACGGGCTAACTCACTTGTAGTACTTCAGTCTCTCGAGAGGCGTCACGGTAATTTCCGCGGCGTTTCCAGAATCCAAATATCGTTGTGTGCGTGCATTTTGCCCTTTCCCGTGCTGTTCTTACATATAAATCCATGATTTTATCATGCTTCACTTGCTCGGCTATGACGCTTTTCCTAACATATTCAATTACACGTCTTGTTTCCGTAATAGCTAGCATCGCTGTCCAACTTCTAGCTCAAAACGTGATTTGTTTTTGAAGCTTGCGCTGAATGCGTAACATTGATTGGGAGCCAGTTGAAGGCCGTTGGCTTCAAGAAATCAAGCTCACATACGTTGGACGTGAACACATAGATGGTAATATTTGTATTGGCTTTGAACACCGCTTGACTAACCGGGTAGCAGTATTTAAGTGACGTTTCTGTGGCGCCATGCGTGCCTGAGTGGCTTGAAGAAGTCTGCAAGAAGTAATCTGCACAACGTCGCGGACATCTCGGTCGGTAATCACAGGGTTTATGCCTTCAGAAGGGCTCGGCTGTGAACCACACCGAATAATTTTCAAAAGGTCTATCTCAATTGAGAACCAGATGCAAATGTGAGTCACTCCCGCTAAGACGTGTTCGGGTGGGGGTCAAATTGACCCTCCGAAGGTTTTTCCGGAATGGTTTCCGAACGGCGTGGCGTAGCCGCGCCAAATTTCGCATAGTTGTAGACAATTGAATAGCGGATCGTCTGGCATCAAAAGTTTAGATGTACCTTGTAAGGTCGCTGACCTATCCCAGGTAAAAAAACAGGCCATGGTTTCAGCGAAAGCAATTTCTCGGGAATCGTTCAATGTTATCCAACAACGGAATGTTAGACGGAGCCATACATCTCTGATCTTAGGCAACACAAATCAAATATACAAATAGAATTGACCTAAGGTCAGGTATGAATGCCAGTCCAAGGCCAAAACCAACCTGTATTATTATTCTAGCGTTTGCTGTATGGGGTAGTTTCTGGTGCTCATTTCAAATTGATTGATGACAGGAACCGCTTATACACCTTCCATGGACTTCTTGAAGATCAGAATACGTCACTGACCTAAAATGACCCAGGTCGACATTTTGTTTTTACGAACATACTGCCTAGCGTAATCTTTGTCTCGTATTCAGATGCAAAACTCAAAGCAGTCTTGTATGACTGTGGTCACCATAACCTTTCAAAGGGCAAGCAAGGTCACTGACCCTTAATGGGCATGTGACCTTTTTTCTTAGAATAATAATCTAAGTTCAAGGGCCCTTGGGAGACCAACCTGGAATTTGACCTTGTTTAATCTCATTTGACCGAAGGTCGTGACCTAAGAACCTCACACTTTGACCTGATTGAGTTTACATACAGTTCAAACCACCTGTGAATTTGATGTTTACCTATTTAGTTCCTGAGATCTCAGTGGGGTCAAATTGACCTCTCACCGGAGCGGCGGGTGTTCAGCCGGCCACCGCGGGCGCGTGCTAATCAAAAGGGGCCGGCTATGGTTTTACGTTGAGCTTTGGCCTATCTTCACATTAGCTTTAGAGTTTCTCAGCTCCTCTAGTCGTGGTCTATAGATGTACAAGTTGTAAGCCCAGTTAAAAGGATCGCTTCTGGTTGACCTTGAACTTTGACCTTAAGTATCCTGTGAAGTTTGCACGCCACCTTAGAGCTTCGGGATGTGAGATGCATGGGCCGATGTCTGTAAGCCTACCAATTTTCGACCAGGTCGTGTGCGTCCGGAATATTTTTCTACAGTTTGATATAAATCTGCTGCCAGCTGGAAATACGTAGTCTTTTTCCAATATGGGTAGTGGTGCCAACTAACTAGGCTTGACACGCGTTCGGGTAGGGTGTCAATTTGCCCCGAAGATTTTTCAAAATTATTCACGAACGTCGCGGCGCACCCGTGCCAAACTTTGCATATCCGCAGCATTTGAGCTAGTCAAGCTTTTGGTGCTAAAATATAGAAAATTCGATGTGCATTGTAAGGTCGCTGACCTATGGCGGATCAAAGCCAGGCCATGGCTGTTAGCGAAGGTAACTTCTGAGAATCGTGCAAGCTGATACGACATCGCAGTTTACACGAAGTCGTATATCTTTGAGACGATTTCTTTAACAACTCGACAATCTAATATATGATTAGGACGAACTCCATTGACCTTAGACATATAAAGTAAGGGTCAAGGTAAAATCAAAATTGCTTTTGTACTAAAGACCTTACCTTGACGAGTAGTTTCTTTTGCTAGTTTCGGATTTTCGGAACCCAGATAGGTCAGTAAATGCGTTATTGAACTTCAGTTACTGACCTTCATTGACTCGACCAGCCTTTGTTTTTAGGAGCATGCCGGATTTAGGAGAATTAGCGCCCACTGAAATTCAAAAAACAAAACAATGCCGCAGGTTTTCCCTCACCGTTACCTTCTCAATATTAAATAGGACCACTTGCCTTAAATGAACGCCAGTAATCTTGTGCTTAAAAGAGATGTCCGGGTTTACAGGTAGCTGCATAAGTATTTCTGAGGAAACTTCGGACATCAATCTAGATTTGACCTTGTTTAACCCCAAAGTCATGACAAAGGGACCTCAATAGTGGATTGCAAGTGATTTCACACAGGCCTATCTATCCTGTGAATTGGTGTCCTGATCTCAGGGCGGTGTCAAATCGACCCTTAACCCGAGCGCGTCGTATTCAACCGGCCACCCAAGCGCGTGTTACGTTGTCGATCTCTGACCGAGATATTGAACGTGTTATGCACAATCATCGTCCTTTTTAAGCGTTTTGGGAAAATTTGGCCCCCTACGACTTGGCTTGGCTCAGGATGTTGCGGGCATGCATCATTGTTCAAGTTTTCACCGCGTGGCCGGACTTCGCTTGTAATATAGTGAATTAAATGAAATACAGCCAAAAAGCATTACGTGATGTACATTTTGTCATGAAAAGTCGATAGGAATTTCTGACGCCTACGCAGTAAGTTATACGTAAATTGAGGCTATTAAATACGATAAAATGTGCCGCGAAGCACAAAGCCTTACCATAATCCAAGTATATAAACACTTTGAGAGATGGTGAATGGGGCTCCCAACTTTGGTTAGGCAGTGCCAAAATTCCGAACTGCACTAACTTTTATCTGGGACAGTTGGTATTCTTAAAAGCTGCCGCACGTTGCAGCCAAATGCATACTCATAGCGATGTGTTATGGAGCATACTGCTTAGCATACTCATAACCTAAGATAGTTGTTCTGCATTTATTTGATCCAGTACAAGAACGCGGAACCAGGGGCGGGGGCAGTGTGAGCAGCCACCCTCCCCCCCCCCCAACTTGGAAAGCCTGTGGATTTTATTTTTATTCTTATTTTTAGTATGCTAAGGGCCCATTCTGAACTGTAAAGGGTTATGTAAGCCTGTAAAAGTACACTCTGACCTGTCAAGGCTTCATTCTGGCCTGTGACGGGTCCGTTCTGATCAAAAGAGCGAAATCTAGTCTATAGGGGCCCATTCTGACCCATAGGAGGCCTCTTGTCTCTAGAGAATCCATGCCGTCCTGAAGAGGCTCATTCTGATCTGCAGATGGCCGTTATTGATTGTGGAGGGTCCATTCTGACCTGTAGAAGACCCATTCTGATCAAGAGAGTTCACTCTGGACCTGTAAAGCTTCGTTATAACCTGAAGGGGGCCCGTTACAACCATTCTGGCTGGGAGAGGGGTTCATCCAGGCCCGCGAAGCGCCTGTTCTAGCCTTAAATAGCCCATTTGGGCCTAACGAGGGCCCATTGTGTCCCGTAAAGGTCCCATTCTGACCTATGGTGCGTAGAAGGCCCGGCTAACCTGTAAAAGGCCCATTATTAACTGTGAAAGTCCTATTCTGCCATGTAGATGGCTCATTGTGAACTGAAGTGTTTCCATTTAGACTGCAAAGGTCCCAGGCTCCCATTTTAAACTTCGAAATATTTTGTAGTCGCCTCCCCCTCGACTCGTGCATAGTTCCCCCGCCCCTGGCCCAGTATTCCCTCTTTGGTCACGCAGTGAGAGGACTCAGAGGAGCTTTGGGTTGGAGGGGTTCAAGTTAGCACCGGGGGTAGGATGCCCAGCTAAAAGTATCTCAGATGACGCCCCTGTTTGTAACTCCCCTCCCCTGAATGTGTTTGCTGGAATACTGTTCCTGATTTAGAGGAAAGTTAAATGTCACACAGCCTATACTCTTTGCACATTATTGCATAACCACGACTACTCTTCTGCTGCAAAAAAAGCGTTCGTTAAATCGCGCAAAAATGGAAATGGGAAATTGGCCGTTTGCCCTATCAACGTGGGCTAACCCCGTTGAGAGAAGCGCATTTACAGGGACGTCAGGTTATTGGGACCCTTCGACCCCCCCCCCCCCCCCAGCCCACCACCCCCACCACCGACCCTTACAGTCGTTTACACAAATGGATGCATCTGTCCCGAGTTTAGTATTCACTCAATGATTTATCAAACCACCCCCACTTGGGAAGGGTACGGGTCACCCATCACATTATCCCGCATCTTACTCTTCGCAGCATAACCAGCTCACTTTTGCAGACAGAAGAAAATTAGTTTCGGTGACTTTAATAAATTTTTGGAAGACATAACATCAACCAAGAAGATGGATTTGGATGCTTTCAAGACGAAGTTGACGAATTGTGGCGATCCCGGAACCAAGGGCGCAACGGTAAGAATTATAACGGATTTGACGAACGAAAAATATTCCAGCAGGTTCAATTACACCTGGACTACGTGGGCATAATTTTGTGGTGTGACATCGCATTTTTCACTCCGAGGTTCACTCACTCCATTTTTCACATCTGGAAGTTTTTGTGCTGGTACGTGGTCTGGGAACATGAAAGTAATAATAATGAGACGAAGAACCAAATATGCGCAGATCAATGCCTCGCTCCGAACGCCACCTCGTATTCCCAGCTAGGAGCTGGAATACCTGCTGAGGGCGGAGGCTGCGACAGGCCCCGGGTGCAAAGGATTCATCCACTGCGCCGGACGCTTACGTGACGTCGGTGCTTCCAACCTGGGTCACGCGTGCGCTGAACCTAGGCCATGCTAAATCGCACTGAATTTTCAAACTATTTTTGCTTGGAAAAAAATATTTTGGGGTATTTTTGCACCAGATTTCCTTGCCAACATTACCATTCCTCGAAACTTTGATTCTCTGCGCTGAAATTGGTGGAAACCGCACGCTAAACTCGAAGTTTTCGGATTCATGGCATGCATGCCTAGAAATTATTACAGAGATCCCGGTGCTACGCCGGCCATGTTCGACGCAACGTGCTTTTTATTGCAGGCTGGTCGCTGGTCCGTTGATTTAAGGAGGCTCTGTCCGCCCAGCCTTCCTAGCAGGTCTGGCAGCCTGGTTTGCGGAGGAGCTTAAATCGTTTTGCCGAAGAATCTAAGTTTCCCCAAAACTGGATTTTTTACGAGATTGGTGTAACTGTGTCTTGCTATGGAAAAGCGCGGGGGGCAGTTTAAGAAAACTTGATTAAAATTAGTGGAACAGTTCACAGCCGCAGCCTACACCTGGGTTTCAACTGCAACTGTGCCATTTTGCCTTTTCTTTTAAATGCTAGGTAGACGTAACCAAACAAACGTACCGCCAGGACATTGGCGGATATAGCCATCCAGTTCGGGGAAAATGGCAAACCGGTCCGGCAAATAACAAACATTGTGCATGTATATTTCGACTTTACCCCTAGTGTTTGGGTTAAATCTATTCGTGTCATATGAGAAGATATTCGAGGAAATTATAGCATTGACAATGTGGGGCTGAGCCACGGTTTCCGTATTAGTTGAGCTGCCAGGCTTTTACTTCATATATGAGACCCTGCAACGTCGATCACCGCGCGACCTTTTGTCACGGAAATATGTTCCATGTAACCAGGAAATGTAAATAAGTTTAGTTGCCACTTGTGCAGCTTTGAGCGTTTTTCAGCATTCAAGATGGTGGCCACCGCCATCTTGAATGTTTTCAAGTTCTTTTTTCTCGACGTTTTTAAAGGTCGTGTGACACCGCTCTTGAGGGGTTTTCTGGGACAGGGTGCCCATTCCCGCAGTTTTTCATGCACCGGGTCAAAACGTAAGGTCACATCGAGTGTGAAAAGTCAAAGATGATCACAAAGTACGAAAATCACCTTAAGTGATCTATATATGTCTTTCGTTCTCTTCTCATACTCATTGTAAGGATATCACTCGCAGAAACTGCATGCATTATATACGACAAGGTAAAGCCTTGCATGAAGATGTGCTACATACACGACGTATGCATCGAATGATACGCTTTTCACTTGAGTGGGTAGCGTATAGTCGAGTCGCCATCCTTATGCTTCCTATATTCTCCCCGTCATGTCAACTACCGAGAACTTTTGAGGGAAATCTTCTATGTAACTAGTTTTATGCACCTAGGAGAGCCCAATTAGCTTGGGTGCTACTTGCGCACCTTTGTGCATTATTCAGAATTCAAGATCGTGGCCACCGCCATCTTAGATGTGGGTCAGGTTTCAACATTCTAACTCGCCGGCTTGGAGGGTCGTGCGGTACTGTGCTTTTAAGGGATTTTCGATGTCAGGGAGCTCATTTCTTCAATTAATTTTTATGTTTGGGATCAAAGTCAAGGTCATATCGAAAGTAATAGGTCAAACTTGATTATGCATCACCAAAGAATTATAAGAAATTATACCACTCTATTGATCGATATGTGCCGTGTATTGTCTTCGGATACTCATTGTACGGATGCAACAACAACCGCTGCGTGTATCATATGCACGTCTCATGCAGTATAGAAAACCATAATCAAGGCAAAGCCGTGTACTATCGGATGCATTATGCTGTCCATTTAGAAACTCGTCGCTGCGGAGCGATTCACGATAATTGGGGGTGGGGGTGCCAGGGGGTGCTATCATAGCTCAAAATTATGCTACTGTAGCTATATATGGAGGAGAAGAAACAATGAAGTATGAAAGTCTCCGCGGGCTCATGCCGCGATTCCCCAGAAGTTGTTGAAGTTCCATCACAGTGACTGATTTGGAACGAGACAGTCTGTTGTTTGGGAAACAGTGTATGCTGAAAGACTAGACCCACGCAGCTCGGTACAGGTCAAACATTGTAAAACCGTGAATAGGCGTAGCGAAATATCGTTTAAGTAACAGCTGCAGAACACTGGGCAAGAGTTGCAGGCGGGTGATTACACTCATTGGGGTGTTTGGTAAGCATCCGGCTGGTGCTTGATGCCATGTCCCTTGTTACAATCGGCTCTGTGCAGATCCCGTGCACTGCCCCTCCACCAAGACGCCTGCCCGCGTCCTCTGGGTCGAGTGCTCTCGGGCTGACCCCAGGTAATCACTCAACTCTTAGCATGGCTTGTTGCCATTCAATAGAAGATGTTTTGGAGCGCGGCGATGATGAGCGGTGTGCCCTTATGGCGTTGATCCAGGCCTTACTGCTTGCCCTGCTGTTCATGCCGCCACCAAACGCTGCGCTCATAGTTACGCCACGACGGATCCCCTCAGCAGTGTTCCTAAACAATCATGTACAAATAAGCTTAAAGGAGAACGTTATGAGATCCTGAATCGTTTCCGTTCTACCGAAGGGTCTTATAGATCTTGTTTGTTGAATATTTTCAAAAGGCCTTTTCAGATCTTGGGCTAACCAATACTTGCTTGCTGGCGTGCTTAACCAGTACCTCCTGGTGCATCACTGCACTGTAACTCCTGGTAAAGTACGGGACTGACCTAGATTTTCCACGGCTAGCTCAGTCCCCAGTCCCAACAACCAAAAATGCGTGCCGCCACCCTCGCCCAGTATCGTTAACATTACAGCCAGTCTTTTGCTGTACGGGCCACATATGATGAATGACGGAGCCAATATTTCGCTCAGGAGAGGGTCAATTTGGGTGCAGGGCGCCCTTTAAGTCGAGAGCCCCTCTTTGTTTCTAGAGGGTCCTGCTTGTTAAAAATTCGTAGAGGCTTTTTAGACTCAGGATAATATTTTGATACATTTGGGACCTGTTTTGGAAAACCTTCGGGCGTTTTATGTTGCAAAAAGCTCCAAGACGTTCAGTTTCAGGAGAAACTTAGCATAATCAAACGGGCCTGGAGAAACTTAACATAATCAAACATTTCGTAAGCCGTGGGAACACGATTCTGTACCTCGTTCCACTGTATCCACAGAAAGCGGTCAAGACGGGTGCCGTGGACCGTCTCACAGACACCAGCAAGTACACTGGCAGCCACAAGGAGCGCTTCGACGAGTCGGGCAAGGGCAAGGGCATCGCCGGAAGAGAAGAGCAGACCAGCAACGACGGCTACGTGTCAGGCTACAAGGAGAAAGACACCTACGACAAAACCCACTAGGTGGCAGCACTATCGCCCGACAGGCGGCGCTCGGTGGTCAGTGTACGCCACATTCACGATTCAAGCTGGGGTACGCCGATCTCGGAGGACTCTTGAGGTATTGTGACAATTGACGAGCGTATTTTAAACGTTGTGAACGCATGATGTTGAGCACCACTGGCTCGCTGCCGTCCGTACAACTTAAGTGATCGCGACGTCTGGAAAACATAACGAAATGCTCCTATCCATGGCGCACGTCGTTCTTTCGACATTGTGATATTTTATCCAGCCGTAAATCATCGGCAATATTGCTGCGTATTTAGTGCAGAACACAACAATCCACACGACAGCGGAATAAAAGTCCACTAAAAATTTGTTTCGTTTGGTTTTGCGTTGGAGCCGCGGACAGCTAAACCAGGGCGATTCGCTAACATTCCTGATGCCCACCAGTGATTATTGGTGTGAATTCGCACGGTACATACAGGGTTGCAGCGGATCCAGCTATGCAATGAGACCGTGCCTGCTAGAACGGTACTGGCCGTAGCGTGGGGCAACTTTTGCTGACTAGGCTATCTTCCGCCAATATGGAAATATGATAACATACGGGATTTTAGGTTTTACTGAGGGAATCCTCAAAGTTGTTTAACTTAAATATGGAATGCGTGCGTCTAGATTCAGGTAGTTGAGAGACCTGCGCGTTTCCTGGATTCCTGCATGACCATGTGTTAACAATGTCGGATGTCTTTGTGATTCTTCACACACCGGCCTGTTGCTCTGCGTGGTGTCAACACAATGCGCTCCAGATCAGAAAAAATCACCGAACTCTTTCCAAAGATCCTGCTCTCATAGTGAGGCGGGTGACCAGGGTGGCATGGTGACCGGGGCGGGTGTTCCGATATGTAACGAGCAAACGGGTGTTGCAATATGTAACGGGCGGACGGGTGTTGCAATATGTAACGAGCAAACGGGTGTTGCAATATGTAACGAGCAAACGGGTGTTGCAGTATTTAACGTGCAAACGGGTGTTGCAATATGTAACGGGCGGACGGGTGTTGCAATATGTAACGAGCAAACGGGTGTTGCAATATGTAACGGGCGGACGGGTGTTGCAATATCTAACGAGCAAACGCGTGTTGCAATATTTAACGAGTAAACGGGTGTTGCAATATGTAAACGGGCGGACGGGTGTTCCGATATGTAACGAGCAGACGGGTGTTGCAATATCTAACGAGCAAACGCGTGTTGTAATATTTAACGAGCAAAACGGGTGTTGCGATATGTAACGAGCGGACAGGTGTTGCATTATTTAACGAGCAAACTGGTGTTGCAATATTTAACGAGTAAACAGGTGTTGCAATATTTAACGAGCAAACGGGTGTTGCGATATGTAGCGAGCAGACGGGTGTTGCAATATTAACGAGCAAACGGTTGTTGCAATATCTAAAGAGCAAACGGGTATTGCAATATTTAAAGAGCAAACGGGTATTGCAATATTTTACGAGCGGACGAGTGTTACGCTATGCAACAAACGGACGAGTGTTGCGATCTGTAACGAGCAGACAGGTGTTGCAGTATTTAACGTGCAAACGGGTGTTGCAAAATTTAACGAGCAAACGGGTGTTGCAATATTTTAAGAGCAGACGGGTGTTGCGGTATGTAACGAACGGACGGGTGTGGGATATGTAATTGAGCGGACGGGTGTTGCAGTATTTAACGAGCAAACGGGTGTTACAATATTAACGAGCAAACGGGTGTTGCAATATTTTAAGAGCAGACGGGTGTTGCGGTATGTAACGAACGGGCGGGTGTGCGATATGTAATGAGCGGACGGGTGTTGCGATACTTAACGAGCAGACGGGTGATGTAATATTAAACGAGCAGATGAGCGTTGCGATATTCAACGAGCACTTGACACAACTGATCTTCTGTTCAAAACTCTCCGACATGATCATCAAAAGCTTTTATACAAGACCACATGCTTGCCAACGCTCACAACGCAGGTGGCCGCACTTAAACGCTTTGTGTCCTTATACAAGCTGAGCGAGTGAAACCAAACAAGCCAAACGGCCTGATGACGTTCGTTTCCACTTGTCAAGAGGGCTGAACGGGTTCGCAGCGACAGTTCGGACTTCCAGCCCAAAAGACACCGACTAACTGCAGCGCCGGTGAACAGTGCACGCCGTGCAGGCCGGGCCGATCAATAGTGGGACTCGCACGCGCTCACGGCGTACGCTGTCTGTCGGCCGCGCCAAACCGGACCATACGAGCTTACAATCATCACGTACACCGTACATGTCCCGGTGCAGTCACCTGCTTCTGAATGCACATTCGGTGATCTGTCTGCTAATGTGCTAATTGTTAGATGCTGATGCAGACAGTTATTTCACTAGCTTCATGTTTTGTCGCACCTACGGCGTCCGTGACGAAGCCGTACTGTACGACGAAGCGACCATGATGAAGCCCCACCGAAGCCATACGCTGGCAGCCTCCGAACAGACGCAATCGTTGTTCACACGCGCACTGACACGCAGAGCATTGGCGATGTCATGACGTCACCTTCGCAGTACGTTAGTGTCGGACAGCTGGTGGCAGCCGGGTGCGCGCCAAACCATTTAGTGGGCGTTGAGCACGAGCTAAGTTTATCTTCAGGTTACCCGCCAGCCAGCTGCGGGGCTGAACTTGGCAAGCTGCTGAGGGCCTCACCCGGTTAATTCAGCGTAGAGCGGTCGGTCGGCTTGTTACTGTCGCGAAGCATTTAACTGAGAGGTGGGTGCTCCACGGCGGCCATATAATGCGTCTCAATATGCCGCGAAGGCTTGAAGTCTTACTCTATCCCTAAATTATTAACACGGTTAATTTTGCAGGAGGAAGGCAAACTTGTGCAGTCTAGAATCTTGCCAAATCAAGCTAACCATATTCATGATCATGCTGGGCGTAGTTGAAGCCGCCGTTCTGTTACTTGACTTCAAACATGCCCAAATCGGCAGGTTTAAATAATTTTTTCCCGATCGTTTTGTGGCATGATCAAGTCGCCAGTCATTGTGTGGTGAATCGTCAATGCCTTGTGCTGCGATTTGTCCCAGAGTGCAGATTGCGGATGGGAAAAAGTAGTGCAATAGTCTAAGCCATCGGTCAAACCGTTTGGCGTTCATTGGTGGAAATTCGTGCAAGTTTGCTACAAAACGTCACTCGAAATTAGTCGGGATGGCGTGGATCATAGCGAAGGGGCTATCAAATACATTCAAGTCAAAAACATCATGAGCTTACTGTCCGTGACACCTGAGCGAGTCCCATGACACGTAGATGGGCCATTAGTGTTGATCTGATTATTATTGACTAAGGCGGACTGCCTCACGATTCAAATAGATGAATTTCCGACAAATGTCTCAACATTATTGGCAAAAATAAAGATTGTCCCGTCTGTTCAATGCTGAAAGCACCTTAGCATTCTATATTGAGATATAGAATATATATTACTACCTGTTCGAAATTCAAATACCAAGTCTACCAGTCTTTGGATTTTTCAGTTTCTCAAGAAAAGACAGCGCTGTTTTCGTTTAGTCCTCGCATTGAATGCCGGCTATGGACCATGTGGAAGTGGAAATGACAAGGACTTTAGGCGTCCCCCTCCCTTGGTACTTTTTTATTACAAAGATCCATAGACGCACCAAACATTCGGTGGTTCATGCGGAACTTGAGCAGATTTGTAAAGGCTTTTTCGTTGCTTGAGGTCATGGCCGAAGTCATATTAGGTCATATCATCATTCCTATTTTGCCATGTTTCCTTTGATACCACATCTCTTTATATCTGCGTGAAATTGTCTCTAAAATATGCTATAAGTGCTAAAATAATTGTTTGCATCCACTAGGGGTGTGTGCCACAGGTCAACATAAACCATCGATTTTGTTCGTTGTTTTTCATTTATTTGGGCCTCACCCTAGGCCCCTGACATACGTTAACCTTTCGGGGGATAACGCTACCATATCTTGGCCGGGAGGCAATGCTTATCAAAACGTGGAATTGAGCTAGACTTTGATGTCAAATAACACAGTGTCATGCGGCAGATCTCAAGGTCATCTCAGGTCATTGAGGTCACTACACTAAGGTGAGCTCTTCTTTGTCTCACAGGTGACTAGTTACATTCTAACATACAATTACATCAATACTGTAGGTATTATATGCATCAACAAGTTGTTGCATAGTGCAGTAGACTGTGACGCTACTAACCTGATTTGCAGAAAACTCGTCATAGCTTTGTTCATTTCCATGCGTGTTGCATCCATTTTCCATCCATCATTTTTTGAATCCATCCATTTTCGTATATTTGTATAACCCATGGAATTTCGGTATGAACGCTGATGTGGACTGAATAAATTTAACAAGCTAACAGGAGTAAACAACTTTGGGCTGCTATGATGTTCATAAACCTGGTTTTAGAAAGTTATCACGACTGCTTTCTTTTTGAGCATTTGCAGTTGTGTTTTCAGACCTGAAATTTTCATAACATTCTTGGCAGAAATGCTTCGAAAAATGATTATTCAAAATTTTCAAAAGGGAATTTTGTGCCCCATGTTTCCTTGCAATGCGTCGTATCCATCAGCTATCGTCGATGTGTGCGTGTGCCTGTGTGTGCTCGGACCGTGGCCGGCGCGTGGGCTGCACTGTGCGCGAGCGCGTGCGTGAATATATGTGAGCGTGCGGTTACGGGTGCGGATCAGGGTGCGGATATGTGCATGCTGCGGTGTGCGCGTGCGGGTGGTGCACGTGCGTGTGTGGTGCACTTGCACTTAAGCGTGTGTTGCGCATGTGCTATTTATTTAAAAGGGGCCGTAGCAAGTAACGCACGTTGTCGCGTCTCTGTACGTTTGCGTGTGCGTGTGTGTGTGTATGTGTGTGCGTGTGTGGATGTGCGTGTGCGTGCGTGCTTGCGTGCGTGCCTGTGTACTTGCTTATACTAACCCCCGCCTCCACCCTTCGTTATCCGGAGTAGGACGGCATCCCACCAGTGCGTGGCCGTCGTCTCCCTGAGGCCAGAGCAGCCCGCGCAGTGTCGGCGGGCGGGTCGCCCGCCGGTCCCGCTGCTGATGGAGCTCGTGGGCGCGGCAGGCCGGCGCACGCGCGCGCCGCCACCGCCGCCGCCGCCGCCGCCAGTTGTCCCACGGCCGTGCGGCGAGCACGCCCGGTGACGCCCAGCAGCGCAGTCCGCACGCCGACCAGCGTCAGTGCCGGGGGAGGACGGCAGACGGAGCCGGCAGCGGCCGACGAGCGGCGGTGCGGGGCGCGCTGTGAGAGTCGCCAGGCAGGCCGGCAGCCGACACAGCGAGAAACTAGCCACAGAATCCAGGTGAGGCGTGGCATTGGTGCGAGATGCCGATAAGCACAAACAAACTGGCCTACCCGTATCAGCGGCATTGCCAGTCGTGCACGTCCGCGCTCGGTCTGTACCTCAGACCTCCTGAAACACGGAGTGTTCTCTCCCGACTAAGTTGTGCTTCTAAAGTTTTGCTTATGTTGTTCTGTGCACTCAGCTGCCTGTTTTGCACTTTATATTGCACCCGATCCGTGCCCAAAAGACTACAGTGCATTGTTTTAGTGGCTGAAACCGTGCTGAACTAGAAAGATACAACGTCAGCGGACGTAGAAACCAGCACTGCAGAAGCCACGCGGAATATACGGCGGTGAACAAATACTATACCCCCATTCGAATACTTAAAGCATTTTCCCCGGTTCTGTGGTGAGGTCAGGCTGCACCAGCAGTATGCGTTAGAGGGGACGGGAAGGGGGAGTCGGGGGCGGTAGAGCCTATGTGGTCTTCTTGGCATGGATGGGGGGGGGGGGGGGGCTTCCTGTAAAGGGAAAGTTCTCGTCGTAAATTACTTTGGCTGTGAACGACTAGAAAATAAGGGGTCCTGGGATGGAATGGGAAGAACACATAATGTTTTATGTGATGCATCGTAATACTTGTAGGGGCCTATGAAATACCATCGTACTTTTCTCCTATTCATTGGTTCCGTGGCGCATTAAACGAAGAAGATCGCCATTGCCCGTCCGACAACAGCGAAACCAGCCGGCCTGTTATCAGATACGCAATCCGCGCTATCATAAAAAAATAAATCATGGGTACAGCAGCACCACGCACTTGGCATTTTCCACATGCGCTGATGACGCGCCACTGGTCAGCAGCCGCCGGTCTCACTTGAGCCCAGAGCTGGCCCGGCTGCGCGGTGCGCCTCCGGACGCCGGCATGACTACGCACACACTTCAGCACCGCGGCGCTCGGCCTCACAAGCCCTGAGTCAACACGGCCGTTTTCGCTGCCAACGCCGGCGAGTCAGACACGGGCGAGTCCAGTCGACGGCCGGGTCACGGTGCTGGACAACCTGTGGGCGGGCGCCGCCATCCGGGACGGTACGAAGGACTCTCGGCCGACGGGCCACGGAGCAGGGGCCCCGAAGTCGTCGGTCAATTGGCGAGTCGCGACGACAGAGGCCAATTGGTACATGATGTCACCACCACGGCCTAATTGACTTACGACCCGAGCTCCGCCCACTAAGGTGGCGTTATAGATACACGCCAATGGGGAGCGCTTTTAGCTCCAAATGCGGGCACGAGTAGAATCAGCTGATTCAACGCCATGGAGATATACACTGCGCAGGAAGGGCGCCCTTGAATGTGATTTGAATAAAGGCTATTGGCAAGCAATCTATAGCTAAGTACATTATTTTCGCTCACACTCTCCACATGAGGTTGTAGTCTGTTGGTCGGACATACAAGGCCGTCAACAGCGCACCGGCCGTCGCTATGCCTTGTTATCTCAGCACCGATGACTAAACAAACACGCTTACTTCGCCTCTTAGCCGAGTGGTAGACTTTGGTCGTGACGTTATAGGTAAGGAATGGGCGTACTTTGAAGTAAAGGATGGGCTTCCATTGACTTATGAAAAACGCCACTCAGGCGGGTTCCTTTCTTACGTTGAGACCGGCCACCTTTTAGTTTATAATTTAACCGAAGTCGAATATCGCGATGAGTTCTCTTTTCGTAGCACACCATGTAAGTGCATTCTAATTTGCTTTAACGTACGGCCGAATTTCCACTATCTTCAGGAAAAAACGAAAAAACGAAAAGATCGGTGGCACAGAAATGCCACTTCTGCCCGCGTCTCGCTCATATCATTCCATTGCCGGATTTGCAAGGTCTGGTCGCAGAGCACGCGCTGAGCCGTCGCATGACCACAGTCACACAATGAACGGCCATACGCTTGAGACAACGGACGCGCCGACCCGTCCGCCGGAACGCAGGCGGACGTTGGGTCGTCACGTGGCGAACCACCGCCTGACTGCAGGCCGGTTCACCCTGAACCGTCACGTGAAAAGCGTCACACTTTGAACCGTCACATGAAGATAACCACTCGCTGAACCACAGCTTGGCGGCGATCACATGTTGCGCCATCATATGCCGCCAGGCACACGCCACACCGTCGCACGACGCCAGGCATACGCTGTCGTGTGAGGAGCCGGCGTGTCACGGTTCAGTTAAAGTGGCATGAGGACAGTCGCGCGCTGAGCCGTGACGTGACAACAGGTACAGACTGAATCGTCACATCACGACAGGCACACACTGAGCCGACACGTGACTGCAAGTTGGCTGACTCAACGCAGGAGAGGAGCGGTGAGCAGCCCGGGACAGATCCGCCTTGGCGGGGCCCGGGGGCACACCTCGGCGCACCCAGTGAAGTCATCGGTCGCTGCACTCACCGTGCAGTGGTGAACAACTCGGACGTAAAACATTACAATGCGCCTTGTGGCCGGAGGGAGCGGTGGAATGAAGCGCTGAGACTGGGAGCGCTGCGTTGCGTCAAGGCATGGCCGTTGGATGGGCGGCTCAACGCCCCCGCGGGGTCCTCGCGCCCTGCCGCAGAGGGGGAGGGGGTGCATCAGAGAGGCCGGATTAGCCGGATCGGGCCGGGCGGCGCGTCGCCGTGAACTTGGCACTCTGGTGTGTTTTGATTGGCCGCCCGCGGCGCCGTCCGGACTCTGTCCGCGCTGCTGCCATGGCCTCAGGCGCTTCTGCGCTCCCACACCTGCCCTGCTGACAGACGGGCTCGGAAATCCGCCCGACGCCGACCCTGCAGTCGGTTATACCAACACAGCAGCGTGCAAGTTCGTGGCTCAGGATAACTTTGGCACCAAACAGTGCTGTTTCCGACACAACTGCCAGCCTGACTGAGCCCCAGTGTGTTTGCTTGCGATGTCCAGGGTGGGATACACAAAATACATGGAGATTCCTGCAACTTAATTGGGACCAAATCTAGCATGACAGCATAGATCGGGAACTTTGTCATCGGAACAAATAAAGATATATGGGTGATGGCGACCTGGAGCAGGAACATAGGCATGGGGAGGGCCGTGAGGGTATGTGCCTCGTCTTCCGGGGCCAAGAATTTCGCATGACACAGTGGGCAATTTCGCGTGCGCACGGACTCAGGAAGGTACCGAATCCGTACAACACCCGACGCGTGCCACAAGGCAGCGCGGACTTCTCAGTGTTACTCATTATCCTCGCGTGGTGGTGTTTCGGTCACGGGTCCCTTGGTGAAACCTCAGCAGTCACCCATGCACAATGCCAGGTCGGGGGGGGGGGGGGGCGTAACCCTCATCTGTCAACGTTGCCAAATCTTCCATCCTCCCTCTGGCGCCACTGAGCCAGCCCACAAGGCCTAGTGGCGCTACGCTCGATGGATTCGGGCCGAAACTCATAACCATCGTGCTGCATTTCAGCGGAAGTGAGCTGAGCGAGGGGGGGGGGGGGCGGGCATTGCGCAGTCGCCAGCCCAGCTGGCGCGCGCGTGCGATGATGGGCTAGCATCGACGCTGCGCGTCCTGCCCCCCCCGCTCTGCCCCGCCCTGTCACGCCCCGCCCGCCAGGACCCATCAACTTCACCGCTGGCTGATTATGAACTGCACGCGTAGTACACCGGACTGGACCGGGCAGGATGTTGGCATAGCTGATAGCTCGGCCAGACAGTGACTGAGAGCTGGCTGGCAACGCGAGGCCACCAACTACAAATGCATGTGTGCATACGCACGCACGCACGCACGCACGCAGTGAAAGGGAAATACAAGTATATATATATATATATTATATATATATATATTATATATATATATATATATATAGATATATATATATATATATCTCTCTCTCTCTCTCCCTCTCTCCCTCTCTTCTCTCTCTCTCTCTCTCTCTTTCTCTCCTCTCTCTCTCTCTCTCTCCTCTCTCTCTCTCTCTCTCTCCTCTCTCTCTCTCCTCTCTCTCTCTCTCTCTCCTCCGCTCTCTCTCTCTCTTCTCTCTTCTCTCTCGTCTCTCTCTCTCCTCCTCCTCATCTCTCTCTCTCCTCTCTCTCCTCTCTCCTCCTCTCTCTCTCTCTCTCCTC
>NW_023596886.1:20590-74360 GCF_011947565.3 Pollicipes pollicipes
TTTCACTCGTGGTACAATGTGGGGGGGGGGGGGGGAGGAAGAGAGGGTAGCAATGACTTTGGGGACAAAGTAAAAAATTCTGAATTTTCAAACAACCATCGTATTTTACTTTGTGAGCAGTGCTCAGCGCTACACGAAATTTCCTACCTAAAAATGCTTAGATTTTACCGAAGACTAGAAAATGTTTATTTTTAAAGCGTTTCCCTCCCCTCACTTGAGGTGGGAATAACCCGATTGGCATGCTAGAACTCGGCGGATAGCCAAAATCATTACTAGAATATGCGAGAACACTGGAATTTGGAGGTGCCAAAAAACACAAGCATTTTCAAAACCACTCAATATTTACTTGGCATGTTATTTTAACCGTTATCCATGATGTGCATGTGGCTGAGACAGCATCGCTTGGTCTCTTCACGCTGGGGCCAGTGTCGGACAGAGCGAACTATACCGCAGAACCGGTACACCACTATGGTATTGGGCTCCTGCAGAACCCGTATTAACAACAATGGAGAGACAGTATACGCGCGGAATATCGCAGCGTCGCGATGGAAAGGGTTGCGGGACATGTGCTTAATACTAAGGCTACGATACACAATATTTCTAGAGATTACCAGAGGCTCAGTCTTGACTGCTCTATTTGCACATGTCGCAAAACAGCGACGGCATTCCTCCGCGGACTTCCTGCAAGGACAGTTCCTCTTATGCCGACATGCTTCGAATAGCCCACACAATTGAAAATTTCTCGGTGGCCCCACCTGGCTACAATCACCTGAATATGCCTTTGCCGACCTATCGCAGTCTCCAAAAATTCGAGCACAACACAGCCTCAGTCTGGTTTCGTCTGTGTGCTGGAGCGCAGTCATCACGTCTTGTCGACAGCAATGGGCTCAAAACGCCAGACCAGCATTTGGTGAGAACACAACGTCGGATCAAAGGAGCGCGGTATGGTTCCGCCACTTCAGAGCCGTGGAAGGTTTACCCAGCCCACCCAGCGCCAGCCGCCACACAGCGATCGGGTAGAGTACGAACTAGCGCTGAGGACAAGACCTCGTGGCGAGACACCGACAAACTGTCTTCACACATGCAAACCCCAGTGCCCTCCCACGTTGCCTGTGTTCCCAGGAGCGTTGGGGCGTGGGACTGTCAAGGTCTCTGTGAAGCACCAATGGAAGCGAAGCCAGAACCGCAGCGTAAATGTGGGAGGCAGCGTAGCGCGTAGGCGTGGGAGTAAGCAGATCGGAAGCATAACACGGCGTTGGTGCACGAGTGCCCTAGGCGCTACACCAAGACTTTGTAACGGGTCATGCTGTCAAAGTCGAGCCCTGAGGACGTCCAGAGCGGTCAAATGGTGGGCGCGCTCTACCATCCGACCATCGCTGAGCCCACCACCAGCGGTTCCGACCCAAACACTCAAGAGAGCGGTTTCGAGAGTCCGCTCTGTCGCCGGTGTCCGGTTCGTGACCCACGGCGCCGGCGGGCGCCGCGTGGCGGCGGGTCGCGCCGGCCGGCGCCGGCAGGCGCTCCCGCTGCATGGCAACACGGCCGGCCTGGCGGCGCGGGCAGCTGTTGCGAGAGCCCGCTCGTGTCGCCGGCGTCGGTTCGTGACCCCGGCGCCGCGGGCGCCGCGTGGCGGCGGGTCGCGCGGCCGGCGCCGGCCAGGCTCCCGTTGCATGGCAACACACGTACGGCTGGCGGCGCGGGCAGCTGCACATTTACAAAATGCCGGCAGCGGCCGAGACGGGATTCCAGGCACGGTGGCGCGACGGGCGGCGGCGAGCGGCCGGCGGTCGCCCGTCCGCTGGACGGCACGGCACGGGGTGAACCAGGGCTCAGACGCGTCGTCAGCACGTCCGGCGCTGCCACAGCGCAGGTCGGTGCCCGTGGCCCCGACTTTGGCCGGTGCCGGTGCCGGAGACGGCAGCCGTCTGACCCCGGCTGACACAGTACGCGCACCGCGCGGGCGAGTACAGCCTTACTCCCGAGGTACGTCCGGGGGTCGCAGGGTGCACACCACGTGACGAGTGCAGGACGAACCACTCCATGGGCGGCTAGTACGCATCGATTTTCCGGGTCTTACAATGAATACCTGACGTGGGGAATATCCCCATGCAAGTCCTAAAGGCCGAGCATAGCACGTGATCGCGATCGGTCTCTGTCACATCTAAAGGCTGCTGTAGTGCGGCGTCATCCCTCCGAGTCGACATTGTCGCGCCGGCACCCACTTCACAGATGTTCAGCAGTCCGCCAGGACCAAGTGCAACATGCAGGAAGGGTCTATACAGCATCAATACCATGGATGACATGTAGATAGTTAGTAGTGCTATAAGCAAGATGGTAAGACTAATTTTGAGTCCACAAATACCCTGCAAGGCAGACCATATAAAAACCTCATATATCCAATAAGCTTTAACCAGTCTGCATGCCAACAAAAGCATAAATTACCACACAAAACTAAATGTACTGCAGTTAGGGATGTCTTTGCCAATAAAACATGCTGGTTGGAAAAACAGGCAATTTGAATGATGCAGGAAATGTCAAACAACAATTAAGTAATATGAATACCTTATCACAGCATAAAACACAGGACCAATGTAAATAGTTACAAAATGATAATAAGATGCAGAAGCGGTGAATGCAAAAGGTGCGTAAAATCCAAATATATCACAAAAAGAAGCAATACTTACAAACCAATGATATTTTTTAATAAATGGCCACTGAGTAACTATATGATAAATGGGTGTGCATTACCATCTTTCATATAGTACAATTGGTAGCACACATGAGTTTGTTAAAACCAGGAAACCATCTCTAAAAACTGGTATTAACATCACACAGTCAAAAGTGGAGAGCTCAACACACCACACTCATCCTGCACTAAAACCTGTTATGGTGCAATCTATCAAAGAGGTGATCATAAGTGCATTGCATCTGCCCAGTCCAGTGGTACTCATCAAGTGTAAAGCATCAAACAGGCCTCCAAAAGGGGTGGATGTTTCTCAAACACCAACACAATCTCCAAGGACACAAGCCTTGCACCTTTCTGAGGCTTAAAGACTCTCCCTTCCAAACTATATCTGGCCATCCTGTCCCTCAGGATATTTGTATGGCTATTTGCCAGCAAGCTCTACTTCCTTTTTATTTGGCCTTGGCTACAAAAGGATCCAACCATGATTTTAGTATGAGTCCCCTGATTATTGACAAAGATTTTACATTGAATACAAACGTGACAAGTTTAAACCGCATGCACAGACACTCTCTCATATCGCAATGACGTGGATGCACAGCGCACGCATGTCTAAATACATAAGTATATTTTTTTACATGTACTCGACTCGGTCCTTAGTATCTAAGCATAAACATTCTGTAAGTCGCAGAGTTCTCACCTCAAGGCCTGACCAGAGTATGCGCCGGAACTCGAAAGAGCGCGAAAGTATCGATGCTCGAAACGTCTGCTCCACGTGTTCTGCTTGCGAACCAACGCTATCCCATTTGTCCACGCGCGAAGACGGAGCGGCACCCTCCCTCCAGCACTCGCCAATGAATGAAATTCCTCTACGTCCACAACCGTGCAGCTGATTGGCGGTATTTGGTAGCACCCAACAGCTTCAGGCAATTTTCTTCACGTTAGAGGGCACCACTTTGTCCGGGAAAAGGTATCCTGTTGACACTGGTTATCCCTGCTGTGTCAATGCATTTAAGTTTTGAAAAGTACTTAGTTGAGTTAAATGCACTCAAATGAGGCAGGAAGAGCCAGTTTCGTATGTGTCCGGCGTTTCCATTTTTTGGAATCGTAGTTATCAAGTGGCAATTGCTCACAGCCTAATAGTGGTGAATAAAGTGCCGCTTCTACGAGGCCTTTAGTCTTCCGAGATGAAATTTATTCTTTTAACATCAATATAACTAAGTTTCTAAAAAAGGTCCGTTGAAATGTCATTTCTGCATGAGCATGCCGCAAGTAAGCAAATGGAACATAAAACTGCAACAAACAAGGATGAATTTTCCCTGGTCAGGCTAAATTTGGTAGCAATAAGTGCTTTGCCATACATGCTTTACTTGCGGCGTTTACGTGCATGGCGTGCATGAACAGACCATGTGATCAGGAAGTACTGACCTTGTCGGTAGGCGAGTTGGCATTCGGCGAGGAAGTGGAGGAGGTTTCAGAAACTCAATCGCGCATAGTTCCAGCTTGTATTATCCATAAGGTACGTTTTTAAGGCTGTCGCTGTTAAGATTTGAGAACTCGGTGGGTGCTTCTGGAGGAGGTCCCGCCATGGCTTTGGTGGTCTAGACCTGAACCCTGTCTGGAACGCCAACATGTTCACGTTATGTTGAGGATAGCCAACGCAGCAGCGATATCGTGGCAACAATTTAATCGCACATGCTTCATAAATGTGGTAACTCAAAAACAATGTTGGTGGTGGTGAAGTAATTTCTTCAGAAACACTCAAAACATTTTTCTCAGAAATAGATCCAACACAATGCAATTCAGTCTGGCCTGATTTCGCTACTGGTACATGGTACTGTCTGGCACATACCCTGACTGATATAGACATGATGTGCAGAATGTGTCCAGTATTTCAATGAATATTCTACAAGCAACTTCAGTGCATACATGCAGTGAATGCAGAAGCTCAGAGTCAGGCACATGTCTGCCACCAATATCATCACATGAGAGTCAGTGCCTCAGGGAATTATGATGTTGTCAAGATAGTTGCACCCAAAATTTATTGAAAATGTTTTTCAAGCAAAAATAATTTTAAAAGTTCAGTGCCAGTGACTCTGGCCTGAGTTTATTGCATACAGACTCATTTTTCATTGCATCCATGCTGTTTGTGTGTATCTGGTACTGAACAGATTTATTTGCAGACTGGGCTGTTAGTGAACATCTGAATTAAATTGTATCAACATGTTAAATGATGTAGAATTTCAGTGCACAAGAAAAATTGTTACAGCAAGAATAACTCAGTGCATCACAGATCAAGTGAAAAGAATGCATGTTGAAATGGAAGGAAGACTCTTGATGGTTAGGGTAGTGCATGTATTGTCGGCACTCTGCTGTGGTTTTAAATGGGAAATGGGGTGCTGCAGCCTATTATCATAAGTATTATATTCATACTGGCTTCAATCTGGCAAAGTAAATGGTATTTTTATAGCTATTAAATTTGGTTTTAATGACAGCATTCTGCAGGCTGAATTCTTGTCATACAATATTATGTGATAATTATCTGCAGTGCATGGATAACATCACAATTACAATATGAAGCAATGCATTGCATTAAAGTGGATCAAAAGTTGCACCTTTTTGAACCAATTAAAGGGTGCTAAATTGGGCAGGGTGATTGATCTGACACAAATTTTGGAGATAAGAATGTGGTCTGAATATGCAAAGTGAGTTCCTGGAGCCTGTCATCATATGCTCCCATGAGATCCATTATTCATTCTTACTGTTATGCATATGCTATTACTATCACCATTAAGCATTAAAAGGATAAGGGACTGGGTAGCTTAAGACAAGCATCAGTTGTTTGTTGGAGTTATTTGCTGCTGACTGTGAATTGTGTGATAGATCATGATATCAGCTGCATGGGCCATGTGCTTCAGTTACCACTGATCTCTTTTTCTGGGGTCTTATGGTGGTGCATTTAGCCACATATGCTATATGGGGTTACCTACTGGTGTCTATCAGAGTGGTCTAACAATTGACAGTGGTGCCAGAAGCTATGCAGCCAAGCCTATCCAGAAGGGGCACAGATGCTCAAAACTGAGAGCATGCTGCTCTCTGAGCCAAGTTCTAATTGGGAATAGAAATACAGGGTGCTGGTAGTGCAGTGGTTAACATGTCTGTCAACCCCTGCATGTCTGGGAATCCAGAGGTGCGGAGTTTGATTCCCCGCGGTGCCTGCCCTTCCTGCCGGGGTGAGAGGCAGGCGACGCCATGTAGCCCAGCAGCTGAGTGCGTCATGAAGCCCCAATGACGCAGGCCAATTGGGAAAATCAGTTGGGGGTCTGATAATTGGATCTCAAAATTTAATTTTACCCCAGGTAATGTTAGGTGGTCCATCCCAGCTCTCCTGTCCATCTCTTGCATCTGTGTGTAATGCTACTGTTCATGAATGCCCTAATGCATTGAATCAGAGCATAAGCAAGACAGGAATGTGAAAATGATAACCCAATTTCAGTTAGAGCAGAGGTCTTTGAAGCACAAGTGCCAGCTTTCCTGTATTTGAGGGGACTTCTGGGACCTACCTGTTAACTTCTAGTGCATTGGTTCACTCATGTGAAACTAAGCAGGGCTATGGGCACTTTGTTGTGCTAGTTGTCTGTCTGTGTTGTCCAACGCCAATGTCTGTGCTCGTTAGATACAGCATATGTCGTTCCCATACCGACCACACCACCTCGTCAGCTCGTCGGTTTTGTTGCAGCTGTCGGCGCCATGGCGAAGACAAAAAAGCGTGCGCAAGCGCGCATCAGCTCGAAGCCCAGTGGGTTCAACCCGGCCGGGCACAGCATGAACCCGGACCGGGCGTCGGCCAAGGTGGACCTGCGGGGCGCGCCGTTCGCGCGCGACCGCGCCACCATCAAGCGCCTGCAGATGTACCGCAACCAGAAGGCCAAACGGGACAAGCACGGCAAGATACTGCGACCGATGCCGTTCCAGTCGAAGCTGACGCCGGGCACGGTGGCGCGCGTCGAGCCGAACCAGCGATGGTTCGGTAACACGAAGGTTATCTCCCAGGGCGCGCTGCAGAAGTTCCAGGAGGAGCTGGGCGCGGCCGTCAAGGACCCGTACCAGGTGGTGATGAAGCAAAACAAGCTGCCCGTCACGCTGCTCGGTGAGCGTGCCAAGACGCAACGCGTCCACCTGCTGGAGACGGAGAGCTTTGACAGTGTGTTTGGACCCAAACGGACGCGCAAGCGGCCCAAGATCACCACCAGCGACCTGGCCAGCTACGCCGAGCGCGTGTCGGCAACGCAGGACCGGTACGCGCCCGAGAAGGACCGCGACCTCGTGCGCGAGGCGCCTGACGTGCGCGAGGGCCAGCGCGACTGGGTCATGGGCGCCGGACAGAGCAAGCGCATCTGGAACGAGCTGTACAAGGTGATCGATTCGTCGGATGTGGTGGTGCAGGTGCTGGACGCCCGCGACCCGATGGGCACGCGGTCACCCTACGTGGAGAAGTACCTGAAGAAGGACAAAGCGCACAAGCATCTCATCTTCGTGCTGAACAAGGTGGACCTTGTGCCGACTTGGGTGACGCAGAAGTGGGTGGCGATGCTGAGCCAGGAGTACCCGACCATGGCCTTCCACGCGTCGCTGACCAACTCGTTCGGCAAGGGCGCGCTCATCAACCTGCTGCGCCAGTTCAGCAAGCTGCACTCTGACAAGAAGCAGATCAGCGTCGGCTTCATCGGCTACCCCAACGTGGGCAAGAGCTCCATCATCAACACCATCAAGACGAAGAAGGTGTGTAAGGTAGCGCCGATCGCCGGCGAGACCAAGGTGTGGCAGTACATCGCGCTGATGAAGCGTATCTACTTGATCGACTGTCCCGGCGTTGTGTACCCGTCCGGTGAGACGGACACCGAGAAGGTGCTGAAGGGCGTGGTGCGTGTCGAGCTCATCAGCAGCCCCGAGGACTACATCCCGGCCGTGCTGGAGCGCGTGCGGCCCGAGTACATGCGGCGGACGTACGGCGTGGCCGACTGGACCGACTGTGAAGACTTCCTGGAGCGCATCGCCAAGCGCACCGGCAAGCTGCTCAAGGGCGGGGGCCCGGACGTCAACACCGTCTCCAAGCAGATCCTGAACGACTTCCAGCGCGGCCGGGTCCCGTACTTCGTGCCGCCGCCCGGCTGCGGCACGGCTCGCGAGGCGGGCGCGGCCGACCCGCGGGCGGAGCAGGCCGGCAGCAGCGCGCAGGCGCAGGCTGAGCAGGCCGGCGCCAGTGGGGAGGCGCAGGCGGCGGACGGCGAGGAGCCCCAGGCGCAGCCGGTGCACGCCGTCAGCCAGGACCTCAGTCGCGTGCGCACTGACCTGGAGTTCGAGGGCGACGACGACCAGCCGCTGCAGCAGGACGAGGATCTGTACGTGTCGGACGACGAGCCGGACGAGTCCGAGAGCGAGGACGAGAGCGAGCCGCTGCAGGTGGAGCCGCAGCCGGCCACCGCGGGCGCCAGGAGCAAGCGGAAGTCGGGCAATAAGAGGAAACTCGTCGAGGACGACGGCGATGGTGCAGAGAAGTCTGCCGACAAGAAAACAGCCAAGCAGAGGCGGAAAGAGGAACGGGAAAAGAAAAGCAAAAAGATAGGATCCAATTTTTACGACGTTGTTAATGTCAAGAACAAGAACCGAACGAAGCCAAAGGCTTCTAACGTAGTACCAGGAAAGCGAAATCAGCAGAAGAAAAAAAAGCGAGCCTCCTGATTGTTTTTTTTTTTTTTTTTGGTGCGATGGATTGATGGTGACTTGTCATGTCTTATGCCTTGAAATGGGAACGATTGGGATAGCATGCTGCTAGACCCAAAGAAGTGTAAGATCCTATTGATAGGAGGGTGTCTCAATATATGTTAATGGGCCACGAATGCTGGAAAATTTGCTGCGGTACCAGTAACGCCACCACACTGTCACAATGCCCTCAGCTGATCGGCATGCAACAGCGATACAACGCAGACACTATGCCCTTTTTCTGGGGATGAATCACCACTCTGGAATTGAAACGAGAGTGACTTTTGGACCTGGCCAAACTTACGACGCAACTAATGCAAAGTTATTGCTCGAGAAGCAGAGTTGTCATTTTGTTAATCGGTTGAGGCCCAGCTGAAAGCAGGTACCTAACATAACCCACAACCTTATTTGTACCCGGATTTCGGCCACTTAAATTTGCATCTTCGGTGTTTAAACAGAAACTTTTGACATTTCGTCGATTCGGAATTGTTTTCCGGTGCAGGAATGACTTCCCATTTCGAGTTCTTGCGAGCTGCCTTCTTGTGAAAATCTTAGAATGTGGGGGAATACCCTGCAAACATCTTAGTAAATGTTAAGAAGGAATCTTTGATGGCTGTTGCTGATCGTGCTGTATAACCATCACAGCCATGGTTATACAGCAATCGCACCGTACAATTAGACTCGTCACTGCTGGTAAAACATGCCATGACTTTTAACTGGGCCACTGTGCTTTTAAAAGCTGTCGCGTATTGCAGTACATTGTTTTTAATCCCAATCCAGGTGCTACCATGTGAAGAGCTCGTTAAATATTTGCAGACTGGCTTAACGTAGTGGAGGAGTTAACGCGACAAAAACATTAGGTACCTAAAGGACACTGGCGAAAAATTAGCATATTAATAATGATGTTTTTAGGTACCTTCTGCCTAGTATACCAATCAGTAGCACAGGCAGGGCGGCGCAAGGGAATCGTGACCCCCTCCTCCTCCCCTTGGGTTCCGAAGTAACTCGCGAGTCCGAAGGAATCCGAAGTAACTCGCGAGTCCGAAGGAATCCGAAGTAACTCGCGAGGAGGTTAGTCCCGAGTTATTGTGTTAGGTTAGTCCCGAGTTAGTCCGAGGGGCTCTTCAGGCCTCTTGGGACCTACGATTAAGGGCCCAATTTCGGGGCCTGATTTTGTTCCCCGATTTAAGGGCCCAATTTGTGGGCCAGGGACCACTGAACACAGAGCAGACCACGAGCACAGCTTCCTGTCAGTCTGAATCCTGTGGGCCCATTTCCCAAACAGAAGCAAGGCCGGGGGTCACGATCTGTGTTGGCCTGTGTCGGTCAGGGGTCCTCAGTGCGTAAGAGAATGAGAATAAGGGTCGTGTGTCGCTAGTGGCCCTGAGTCCGTCACGGGCTTTGAGGAGGCTCGAAGAGGGACTGAGCGGCCCCTCGGTACCAGAAATAAGGGGCCCGTTGGACTTCGGTACGGCCCCCACCCCCACCCGCAGTGACCTGACCTCAAATGTCAGTTAGAGGGCTTCTATAAAGGGCCTTATTACTACGCCAGGACCCGCGATTTGCAATGTTCAGGGTTCCTGACACAATGAGGGACTCCTGTGTCGGTCAGGGGTGACAGTGCTCATCAGGGGTCTTGTGGCGGCACCTGGTCCCGAGTCGGCCAGAAGCGGTATTTAAAGGGGCCATGCATGTCACATTAAGGACCACCGCCCGCAAAACCGTGATCTGAAATGCCAGTGGGAGCGTCTCTTGCACCGAATGGAGACCACTGAGACAGAACATTCCTCTGTTTCGGCCAGAGACCCCCAACACCGAACAGTCAGCTCCGTGTCGGTCTGAACTCTAGGGACCCACTTCCCAAGTAGCGACACGACTGGACCCGCAATGTACATTTGTCGGAGCCCCTGTAACTACGCGAGGCTCTTGTATCGTTCAGGGACCCACAGTGCCTTACAGTACATTCCGTGTCCACAAGGGGCCTCGAGTTGGTCAGGGGGAGATTTGCTCACAATGGACCGGGATGAGACCCTGAAGGACAAAGGGTCTCTGCGTTGGCTGTGGCCCTCTGAAAATGAAAGGAAAGACAAGGGCTTATGATGATCGGTAGCATTGGGGCAATGGAAGGGTCCTGTGCCAGTCAGGGTCGCCAGCACCGAACGGAGGACCCTCCACTATAATTCCAGCATGGGCCCGTTAAGCCGAACTAGAGTCTAAGTGCCAATTATTGGACCGCCTGCAGCGGTCGGGGATGTTGTTGCGTCAATGAGGGGCTCTACGTCGATCCGGTGTTCACTATGGCCTGTGCTGGTCAGAAGGCCTCCCGGGTCAGGGAGGGGACCAACGTGATATGAAATACCCCTCCAGGGGCATCCAAATCAACCAGGGAATCCTGCCCCATGTCTCCAGAATAGCAGCCAGAACACACCGCGCGGGTGGACGGAATGGCCCTTCGGCCCTTGACCGTGAGCAATAGTGTGCCCCCTAATGTTCTACTCAGGGGGTCGTCGCCTGCGAAATAAAGGGTCTCAGAAGTGTTGAAAAGAGCGTTTCGAAATGAGTTCAAAAACGAACAAGATCGTCCCATGTTTGTCTGATAGCGTTCATTATGCGTAGTTGATTGATGATGAAGCAAATCACATCAAAAGGTTTGAACCTGTGCGTCCGCAATCTCGGAACCAACGGCAGCGAGGGCCTGGCTTGCAGTTTCCGTAAAACTGAATGAGTAACATCAGGCGACGGATGCCGTGCGCGCGAGAACGACCGTCGTGGGATAATTATTCCGAATGCTTTTCAAAATTGAATCGTACTTTTAAAAGATTAGACCAGGTGTATCGTTTTACAGTTCCCAAGTTAGAGCTGTAAAAGCTGCTGCCATGGTTGATCTGCTCTAGACATATTAACAATAACAGTAACACGTAAAAGAGAGATTCTACCTTTACTCTTCCAGTTCCACTATCAGATGATTCCAGCTCCACTTCGTGGTCGTGTCAACGCCAATTCGTTATCATCATCAATGTAGAAATCGTACGGATGAAATGGACGTCTGGACGACTTTCAAAATTTGAAATTTGATGCCCTGAGTGTTCAAAGGTACTTTCAGACGCGTCACCATTTCCGTCCACTTGTTAGCGACGACGTGGTGTTGGCCACGGGACCAACGTTGCGCTGCCCATGGAGACTGCAACGCCTGACATCTTGGTTTTGTTGTCAAAATTTGCTATCGCGCATGCTCAGAACGCTGGACATAATTTGTTTGACCCATTCTGATCAAAAATCATTGGAGGGCTTCAATACAGTCGCATTGGAGGGCTTAGCCCCCCCCCCCCCCCCCTGAAAGTACATATAGTGATACCCCTGTTGAAAAGTGGTGCTGAAAACGGTGCTTGGCATGTTGGCAGTGAAGATGTTGCCCCATTGCACTTCAGCTCCAACAGAGTTCAAAGCAGACGTATTCATGGGATCCGCGGAAGCCTGCGAGGTGGCACAGCTATATTCGTTGGCCCTCAGCAACCCGCCCCCTATTACGATCGACGGCACTTGCTGACTCCCTTTCGGCATCGCTGTTGCTCACTTCGCCATATGATGCCCCTGTGACAAAAAAATCTGCGAAGCTCGTTGGTACCGAGGCACACACACATGTTTGTGTTCTATGGCGGTATTGACACGGCATGATGGAGGATACACATGATGGTGCTGACACGATATGCCAGTATCGACACAACATGACGGTATTGACACGGTATAAAGTATTGTCACGGCGTGACGGTATGGTCACGATATGCCGGTATTGACACGACATGACGGCATTGACACGGCATGACGGTATTGACACGGCATGACGGTATTGACACGACATGCCGGTATTGACACGACATGACGGCATTGACACAACATGACGGTATTGACACGACATCTTGGTATTGACACGACACCTCGGTACTGACACGACATGCTGGTGTTGACACTTGACGGCATTGACACGACATAACGATACTGACACGATATGACGGCATTGACGCGACATGATGGTATCGACACGACATTTCGGTAGTGACACGACATGCTGGTATTGACATTTGACGGCATTACCAGGACATGACGGTATTGATAAGACATGACGGCATTGACACGTGACGGTATTGACCCGACATTTCGGTAGTGACATGACATGCTGGTATTGACGCTTGGCGGCATTGACACGACATAACGGTATTGACGCGACATTTCGGTAGTGACACGACATGCTGGTATTGACATTTGACGGCATTGACAGGACATGGCAGTATTGACACGACATGATTGAATTGATACGACATGAGGGCATAATCCATGCTTGTATTCCATAACGGTGCTTCTCAGTGTGCATGGACTCACGGGTGTCGATGTATGCTCGTTGTGAGAGCCCTACCCCCCCCCCCCCCTAATGTTGAGTTGGGTCACCCAATGTTCGTACCCCCCCCCCCCCCAGCATACACACAATATTGAAATAGTTTATCATAACACAAAGACGATTTTTATCATTCCTCACAGTGACGTTACAATGGAGGCTGCAACTAGCAACTTGTAGCCGCAACCTCAGTGTCATGTCCTGAATTGAGGGGTAGCTTTATCTTATTTTAGCGCGGCATCGATGCTTCACCTTGTGGGTTGATTTCAGTTACAAAATGAGAAACCATACAGAAAACGAAAATTTGCTGGGACATTATTTTGATCTGATTCCGCGCTGAGCGTAGGTAACTGTTAGCACTCTTAACGTATCATTCCATAATTGTAATACATCTTCAACTGATCCAGTTTGCCTCGGCCCCTTATCCAAATAGCATGAAATGACCTTTACCGTGCCATGCGGCTACACAACTGTCGGGTGCCCTGTAGCCAGGCTGACACCATGAAGCTAATGGCCTCGTTGACGAGCCATATAAAACACTTTTTTTGGAAGGCGAACCTACCGCTGCGCGTTTCGCCGCATCATGAATGTGGTCAATATGACTTGATCGCTGTACGAAAGTTGGACTTCAGCCACGACAATCGGTGTTTCCGCGCGGCGATACGCGCCCTTTTTGCGGGCGTTGCACGCATTGCAGCTAATGGGCTCGTAAAAAGGCGACGCCTGTTAAGTGCCTTCTCACTAGCTTTTTGTCGAACGATATCACCTGTGACGTACAATGCAGTCACGCTTAGTTAAACTCAGATAAGTACGTGGCACCATTAATTGAAAAAGTGGCATTGTCTTTGACAGCCTTACTCTTTTCCGGGCAATATTGAGAGAAAGTTTGAGCTTCCTCTGGATCATGTGGTTAATGTGTTTAAAAATAGGCATGTAGCTGCGTTCTAGCATCATTTTAGAGAATTTATTTCAAATCTAGACTAACTGCTGCTAGTCTAGCTGTTGCAACTTGCACGGTTACTCTGCGCAAACGAAATCACTTCGGAAAAAATCACATTTGTCGGCCTTGTTTTGGGCATGAAAATATTTCTGAGGACGTGACAGGTGAAATGTCAGTCACAGGTAAAATGTGGCAAAGCAAGGCATTTATCCAGCTGACTTCGTGATAACTTCGTGACAATGACCTTACTCCTGCATTTCGGGGAACTTTTATTCGCATTTGAAACTTATTGAACACTGCTCTGCATCAGGAATGCGTAAGATCTGGCGCAAAATTTGCCCTCTTTCCTCCTTTTGGTGTGCGGTAATAAACCGAATCCCAGTAGCTGGCGGCGAGGCCCTATACTACTCTCGGCTGGCCCAGCAGCGCCAGTCGGCGCAGTGGCGCGCGCCGGCCCGCGCGCTCCAGAATTCGGCAGCCGGCTCGCCATAGCAACGGCCGAGTTGTTTGGCCGATATTCCCGACCCGCAGTTAAAATCTGTAGTGCACGCAGGCGTCTAGTCAAATTTTCCTGAGTTGATTGCGCGTACTTGATTAAATTTGAGGTTTTCTGATCATATTAATTCGCTTTCTGAAGGCCATGGCGACCTTGGAAACCCAATTTCAGAAGTTCTGTGTGTTTGGCGCCAGTCAAGGTTCAACGTCCGGTGGTCCTCAGATTGCGCTGTCCAATATCGACAAGTGGTTCAAGCAGGCCGGCGTTTTCACAAAGAAGTTCACAACGACCGACACGGGGATTCACTTTGGAAAACTCAAGTGAGCACATCTGTCCTCGTTGCTGGAGTGCATGAATTTCGTCGAGGTATGGGCTGAAATGATCGCGCCCTTGCCTCAGTTCGGGGCTATGGCATTGCCAACCACGAACATCCACCAACCATGTTTGTTACTGTGATGGCATCAACCCCTTGGGGCAGCCTAGACGCTGAAACAGGATCTGGCCATCAAGACAGATGCATGGTTGTGTGTATACGTTTTCCTTGTGCTCCCGCGTTAATTCAGCTCCCAGATGACTTTCAGATCTGTGAATGGCATGCCCCGCTCATTCACTGCGACGTCAAAAGCTTTAGCTTGAGTGACTTTACCTCTATAGGGTCATAAGATAGCAGCAGAATTAAAGCGAACCGTAGATCGATACTCCTGCCCATCACGATCTAGCTGCAAAATGGATGACTGGCACAACTTGGCCGATGTATCTCAAAGCCCCAAAAGCTCAAGCGCACATACCAGACTTGAGGAGATGCAGGCCAAAGTTGAAGATCATTCAGAGCCTTTCTCTTTGATCAAGCGTAAAATTTGCAGGTTCATAGACCATGACTCCAACATTTGCAAACCTGAAAGGCTAAGTTGAACATACAAAACTTTTCTAGGCATTTTGGACCAAAAATCAAGGTCCGTCGGAGCGGACCATTTTCGATTGAGCTGAAAATTTACAGACCCGTGGGGACTAGCCCAGATACTCAAAAACTTCAAACGTTAGGGTAAATGCACAAAACTTCAAAATAGAGGCCAATGTATAAGGTCGACCAGAGCAGACCCTGTCGACTGAGCTCAAAATTTGCAGTCTCAAAACCATGGGGTAACCATTTGATCACCTCAAAGAGTCATGCGGCAATAAACCAATATCCAAGACGTTATATGTCAAAGCTCAGTGTTGATAAATGCAGAATTTCCCATTAATCTGAAAATTTGCAGACTCAGACCAGACATTTTCCAATGCCCGAGCATTGGAAAATCTCAAAAGCTGAGGTGGACATGCGCGAATTTCCGAGATATTGCGGGCTAAACTTCAGGGTTAATCAGTGCGGACCCTTCCAATTGAGATGGAAATTTGAGAGCGATAGAGGTTAGTCTGAGCATTAAAAAGAGGCAATGTAAGATGGTCATGGACAACTTTCTAAGACATGCTAGGTCAAAGTTGGCTTCCAACTGAGCTAAAATTTATGAACTTACAGAGGCCAGATTAGGCATTTTGAAACCCGAACTGCTGATGTGGTCATTTGAAGATTTTCAAATTGTCTGGGGTAAGAATTAAAGGTTTGTGGTCAGATCACACGATTTGGCTGAAAATTTGTAGCCGATAGAACTTTATCTAGGTATCTTGAAATCCCCAAAACTTAAGTGGACGTACCACAGTTTGCGCTCGGGGGTCACTGAATGCTTATATAAGGAGGGACCGATTCTTTCATGTGTAGTTGGTATCGCGGATTGATTTAAACACTTTTCAATGCCTATCGTATTTAAACCATAAAGTCAGTCAATTATTGTTCGGGAGAGTTAAAGTGGTGTTGACGAAGTGATCCCGACGCTTGATCTTTCACATTTCAGAAGCTTTTTCAGATTTTCAGCTCAGTCGAAGTAGTCCGCTTTGACCTGTAATATTTCGGGAAGCATGCATGTTATGCATGCTATATATGTCTACCTTAGCTTTTCGCTGGTGGAGATGCATGCGTCAGGTCGCATTATTCCACCAATGTTAAAACCAGATCGGGGGAGTGCGGATGATTGATAAAAAGATTGATTGAAATCTGCTACTAGCTTGACAGCGTAATTTATACCAATACGACGGGGACGTAATGACAGAGTGATAACCGCACCGGGTTTCGACGGGGGGGGGGGGGGGGGAAGCCCGGGTTCGAATCCAGGCTGCGGCACAGACCCTGTGGCTGATGTGACTAATGCTGTCATCCACAAAAGGGATGTGATAATGTGAGAGATTTGCATGCCCATCTTAGCTTGTGAGGCTTTCTAACCTTTGGTTCAAGGTCCATGAGTCTACCAATTTTCAGCTCAGTTAAAAGAATCCGCCCTGATCGACTTTGAGCACAAACCTGAAATATCTCCGATGCTTTAAAGTCCACCCCAGATATTAAAGGTTTTTAAATACTTTGCCCAAGCTTCATGAAGTTATAAATGTTTAGTTCAATTGGATACGTACACACTGATTGGCCTTGAAGTTTGGGCTAGATATCTCGAAATTTGATTGTATTGGTTAGATTTTGGGGTTTTCCAATTCATGATGTAAGGCCTGCGTCTACAAATTTTGCTGTCAATCAAAAGTGTCTGCACTTACCAACTCGCAAGACACAGGGCGCTGACGCACAATACCTCGAAAATTGTTGCATGTCCCGCGTAGCTTTTGGGGTTTGCAGGTGCTTTGCCCACGTTTGGTAGGTCTGAAAATGTTGAATTCGCTTGAAAGGGTCCGCCGTTATCGATCTTGACCTGGCTTGTGGCTTGTAGCATCTTGACCCGCCAATATCTTGGGAGGCTTAGGATGTTCAGTTTTAGCTCTACGAGTCCACGAAATTTTCAGCTGAAAGGGAACGTTTCACATTTGAAGATAGTGAGACAAGGCCCAGATATGTTCAAATATGCTCGCTTGAAACGATCGGTGTACCTTTAAGTGCAAAAGTCTGCCCAGGGCAGCACAGTTTCACCACTCAGCAAACAGGCTCAATGCGTCATTGTTTGATTGCGTCATGGAACGTTTATATGACGCCAGAAAGGCTGCCAAACTGACCGTGCGAAGCTGCCACCCTAGGGAACGGGCTAACTCACTTGTAGTACTTCAGTCTCTCGAGAGGCGTCACGGTAATTTCCGCGGCGTTTCCAGAATCCAAATATCGTTGTGTGCGTGCATTTTGCCCTTTCCCGTGCTGTTCTTACATATAAATCCATGATTTTATCATGCTTCACTTGCTCGGCTATGACGCTTTTCCTAACATATTCAATTACACGTCTTGTTTCCGTAATAGCTAGCATCGCTGTCCAACTTCTAGCTCAAAACGTGATTTGTTTTTGAAGCTTGCGCTGAATGCGTAACATTGATTGGGAGCCAGTTGAAGGCCGTTGGCTTCAAGAAATCAAGCTCACATACGTTGGACGTGAACACATAGATGGTAATATTTGTATTGGCTTTGAACACCGCTTGACTAACCGGGTAGCAGTATTTAAGTGACGTTTCTGTGGCGCCATGCGTGCCTGAGTGGCTTGAAGAAGTCTGCAAGAAGTAATCTGCACAACGTCGCGGACATCTCGGTCGGTAATCACAGGGTTTATGCCTTCAGAAGGGCTCGGCTGTGAACCACACCGAATAATTTTCAAAAGGTCTATCTCAATTGAGAACCAGATGCAAATGTGAGTCACTCCCGCTAAGACGTGTTCGGGTGGGGGTCAAATTGACCCTCCGAAGGTTTTTCCGGAATGGTTTCCGAACGGCGTGGCGTAGCCGCGCCAAATTTCGCATAGTTGTAGACAATTGAATAGCGGATCGTCTGGCATCAAAAGTTTAGATGTACCTTGTAAGGTCGCTGACCTATCCCAGGTAAAAAAAACAGGCCATGGTTTCAGCGAAAGCAATTTCTCGGGAATCGTTCAATGTTATCCAACAACGGAATGTTAGACGGAGCCATACATCTCTGATCTTAGGCAACACAACAATCAAATATACAAATAGAATTGACCTAAGGTCAGGTATGAATGCCAGTCCAAGGCCAAAACCAACCTGTATTATTATTCTAGCGTTTGCTGTATGGGGTAGTTTCTGGTGCTCATTTCAAATTGATTGATGACAGGAACCGCGTTATACACCTTCCATGGACTTCTTGAAGATCAGAATACGTCACTGACCTAAAATGACCCAGGTCGACATTTTGTTTTTACGAACATACTGCCTAGCGTAATCTTTGTCTCGTATTCAGATGCAAAACTCAAAGCAGTCTTGTATGACTGTGGTCACCATAACCTTTCAAAGGGCAAGCAAGGTCACTGACCTTAATGGGCATGTGACCTTTTTCTTAGAATAATAATCTAAGTTCAAGGGGCCCTTTGGAGACCAACCTGGAATTTGACCTTGTTTAATCTCATTTGACCCGAAGGTCGTGACCTAAGAACCTCACACTTTGACCTGATTGAGTTTACATACAGTTCAACACACCTTGTGAATTTGATGTTTACCTATTTTAGTTCCTGAGATCTCAGTGGGGTCAAATTGACCTCTCACCGGAGCGGAGGGTGTTCAGCCGGCCACGCGGGCGCGTGCTAATCAAAAGGGCCGGCTATGGTTTACGTTGAGCTTTGGCCTATCTTCACATTAGCTTTAGAGTTTCTCAGCTCCTCTAGTCGTGGTCTATAGATGTACAAGTTGTAAGCCCAGTTGAGAGGGTTCGCTCTGGTTGACCTTGAACTTTGACCTTAAGTATCCTGTGAAGTTTGCACGCCCACCTTAGAGCTTCGGGATGTGAGATGCATGGGCCGATGTCTGTAAGCCTACCAATTTTCGACCAGGTCGTGTGCGTCCGGAATATTTTTCTACAGTTTGATATAAATCTGCTGCCAGCTGGAAATACGTAGTCTTTTTCCAATATGGGTAGTGGTGCCAACTAACTAGGCTTGACACGCGTTCGGGTAGGGTGTCAATTTGCCCCGAAGATTTTTCAAAATTATTCACGAACGTCGCGGCGCACCCGTGCCAAACTTTGCATATCCGCAGCATTTGAGCTAGTCAAGCTTTTGGTGCTAAAATATAGAAAATTCGATGTGCATTGTAAGGTCGCTGACCTATGGCGGATCAAAGCCAGGCCATGGCTGTTAGCGAAGGTAACTTCTGAGAATCGTGCAAGCTGATACGACATCGCAGTTTACACGAAGTCGTATATCTTTGAGACGATTTCTTTAACAACTCGACAATCTAATATATGATTAGGACGAACTCCATTGACCTTAGACATATAAAGTAAGGGTCAAGGTAAAATCAAAATTGCTTTTGTACTAAAGACCTTACCTTGACGAGTAGTTTCTTTTGCTAGTTTCGGATTTTCGGAACCCAGATAGGTCAGTAAATGCGTTATTGAACTTCAGTTACTGACCTTCATTGACTCGACCAGCCTTTTGTTTTTAGGAGCATGCCGGATTTAGGAGAATTAGCGCCCACTGAAATTCAAAAAAACAAAACAATGCCGCAGGTTTTCCCTCACCGTTACCTTCTCAATATTAAATAGGACCACTTGCCTTAAATGAACGCCAGTAATCTTGTGCTTAAAAGAGATGTCCGGGTTACAGGTAGCTGCATAAGTATTTCTGAGGAAACTTCGGACATCAATCTAGATTTTGACCTTGTTTAACCCCAAAGTCATGACAAAAGGGACCTCAATAGTGGATGCAAGTGATTTCACACAGGCCTATCTATCCTGTGAATTGGTGTCCTGATCTCAGGGCGGTGTCAAATCGACCCTTAACCCGAGCGCGTCGTATTCAACCGGCCACCCAAGCGCGTGTTACGTTGTCGATCTCTGACCGAGATATTGAACGTGTTATGCACAATCATCGTCCTTTTTAAGCGTTTTGGGAAAAATTTGGCCTAACGACTTGGCTTGGCTCAGGATGTTGCGGGCATGCATCATTGTTCAAGTTTTCACCGCGTGGCCGGACTTCGCTTGTAATATAGTGAATTAAATGAAAATACAGCCAAAAAAGCATTACGTGATGTACATTTTGTCATGAAAAGTCGATAGGAATTTCTGACGCCTACGCAGTAAGTTATACGTAAATTGAGGCTATTAAATACGATAAAATGTGCCGCGAAGCACAAAGCCTTACCATAATCCAAGGTATATAAACACTTTGAGAGATGGTGAATGGGGCTCCCAACTTTGGTTAGGCAGTGCCAAAAATTCCGAACTGCACTAACTTTTATCTGGGACAGTTGGTATTCTTAAAAGCTGCCGCACGTTGCAGCCAAATGCATACTCATAGCGATGTGTTATGGAGCATACTGCTTAGCATACTCATACCTAAGATAGTTGTTCTGCATTTATTTGATCCAGTACAAGAACGCGGAACCAGGGGCGGGGGCAGTGTGAGCAGCCCCCCCCCCCCCCAACTTGGAAAGCCTGTGGATTTTATTTTTATTATTATTTTAGTATGCTAAGGGCCCATTCTGAACTGTAAAGGGTTATGTAAGCCTGTAAAAGTACACTCTGACCTGTCAAGGCTTCATTCTGGCCTGTGACGGGTCCGTTCTGATCAAAAGAGCGAAATCTAGTCTATAGGGGCCCATTCTGACCCATAGGAGGCCTCTTGTCTCTAGAGAATCCATGCCGTCCTGAAGAGGCTCATTCTGATCTGCAGATGGCCGTTATTGATTGTGGAGGGTCCATTCTGACCTGTAGAAGACCCATTCTGATCAAGAGAGTTCACTCTGACCTGTAAAAGCTTCGTTATAACCTGAAGGGGGCCCGTTACAACCATTCTGGCTGGGAGAGGGGTTCATCCAGGCCCGCGAAGCGCCTGTTCTAGCCTTAAATAGCCCATTTGGGCCTAACGAGGGCCCATTGTGTCCCGTAAAGGTCCCATTCTGACCTATGGTGCGTAGAAGGCCCGGCTAACCTGTAAAAGGCCCATTATTAACTGTGAAAGTCCTATTCTGCCATGTAGATGGCTCATTGTGAACTGAAGTGTTTCCATTTTAGACTGCAAAGGTCCCAGGCTCCCATTTTAAACTTCGAAATATTTTGTAGCTCGCCTCCCCCTCGACTCGTGCATAGTTCCCCCGCCCCTGGCCCAGTATTCCCTCTTTGGTCACGCAGTGAGAGGACTCAGAGGAGCTTTGGGTTGGAGGGGTTCAAGTTAGCACCGGGGGTAGGATGCCCAGCTAAAAGTATCTCAGATGACGCCCCTGTTTGTAACTCCCCTCCCCTGAATGTGTTTGCTGGAATACCTGTTCCTGATTTAGAGGAAAGTTAAATGTCACACAGCCTATACTCTTTGCACATTATTGCATAACCACGACTACTCTTCTGCTGCAAAAAAGCGTTCGTTAAATCGCGCAAAAATGGAAATGGGAAATTGGCCGTTTGCCCTATCAACGTGGGCTAACCCCGTTGAGAGAAGCGCATTTACAGGACGTCAGGTTATTGGGACCTTCGACCCCCCCCCCCCCCCGCCCACCACCCCCACCACCGACCCTTACAGTCGTTTACACAAATGGATGCATCTGTCCCGAGTTTAGTATTCACTCAATGATTTATCAAACCACCCCAACTTGGGAAGGGTACGGGTCACCCATCACATTATCCCGCATCTTACTTCGCAGCATAACCAGCTCACTTTTTGCAGACAGAAGAAAATTGGTTTCGGTGACTTTAATAAATTTTTGGAAGACATAACATCAACCAAGAAGATGGATTTGGATGCTTTCAAGACGAAGTTGACGAATTGTGGCGATCCCGGAACCAAGGGCGCAACGGTAAGAATTATAACGGATTTGACGAACGAAAAATATTCCAGCAGGTTCAATTACACCTGGACTACGTGGGCATAATTTTGTGGTGTGACATCGCATTTTTCACTCCGAGGTTCACTCACTCCATTTTTCACATCTGGAAGTTTTTGTGCTGGTACGTGGTCTGGGAACATGAAAGTAATAATAATGAGACGAAGAACCAAATATGCGCAGATCAATGCCTCGCTCCGAACGCCACCTCGTATTCCCAGCTAGGAGCTGGAATACCTGCTGAGGGCGGAGGCTGCGACAGGCCCCGGGTGCAAAGGATTCATCCACTGCGCCGGACGCTTACGTGACGTCGGTGCTTCCAACCTGGGTCACGCGTGCGCTGAACCTAGGCCATGCTAAATCGCACTGAATTTTCAAACTATTTTTGCTTGGAAAAAAATATTTTGGGGTATTTTTGCACCAGATTTCCTTGCCAACATTACCATTCCTCGAAACTTTGATTCTCTGCGCTGAAATTGGTGGAAACCGCACGCTAAACTCGAAGTTTTCGGATTCATGGCATGCATGCCTAGAAATTATTACAGAGATCCCGGTGCTACGCCGGCCATGTTCGACGCAACGTGCTTTTTATTGCAGGCTGGTCGCTGGTCCGTTGATTTAAGGAGGCTCTGTCCGCCCAGCCTTCCTAGCAGGTCTGGCAGCCTGGTTTGCGGAGGAGCTTAAATCGTTTTGCCGAAGAATCTAAGTTTCCCCAAAACTGGATTTTTTACGAGATTGGTGTAACTGTGTCTTGCTATGGAAAAGCGCGGGGGGCAGTTTAAGAAAACTTGATTAAAATTAGTGGAACAGTTCACAGCCGCAGCCTACACCTGGGTTTCAACTGCAACTGTGCCATTTTGCCTTTTCTTTTAAACGCTAGGTGGACGTAACCAAACAAACGTACCGCCAGGACATTGGCGGATATAGCCATCCAGTTCGGGGAAAATGGCAAACCGGTCCGGCAAATAACAAACATTGTGCATGTATATTTCGACTTTACCCCTAGTGTTTGGGTTAAATCTATTCGAATCATATGAGAAGATATTCGAGGAAATTATGGCATTGACAATGTGGGGCTGAGCCACGGTTTCCGTATTAGTTGAGCTGCCAGGCTTTTACTTCATATATGAGACCCTGCAACGTCGATCACCGCGCGACCTTTTGTCACGGAAATATGTTCCATGTAACCAGGAAATGTAAATAAGTTTAGTTGCCACTTGTGCAGCTTTGAGCGTTTTTCAGCATTCAAGATGGTGGCCACCGCCATCTTGAATGTTGGTCCGGTTTCAAGTTCTTTTTTCTCGACGTTTTTAAAGGTCGTGTGACACCGCTCTTGAGGGGTTTTCTGGGACAGGGTGCCCATTCCCGCAGTTTTTCATGCACCGGGTCAAAACGTAAGGTCACATCGAGTGTGAAAAGTCAAAGATGATCACAAAGTACGAAAATCACCTTAAGTGATCTATATATGTCTTTCGTTCTCTTCTCATACTCATTGTAAGGATATCACTCGCAGAAACTGCATGCATTATATACGACAAGGTAAAGCCTTGCATGAAGATGTGCTACATACACGACGTATGCATCGAATGATACGCTTTTCACTTGAGTGGGTACGTATAGTCGAGTCGCCATCCTTATGCTTCCTATATTCTCCCCGTCATGTCAACTACCGAGAACTTTTGAGGGAAATCTTCTATGTAACTAGTTTTATGCACCTAGGAGAGCCCAATTAGCTTGGGTGCTACTTGCGCACCTTTGTGCATTATTCAGAATTCAAGATCGTGGCCACCGCCATCTTAGATGTGGGTCAGGTTTCAACATTCTAACTCGCCGGCTTGGAGGGTCGTGCGGTACTGTGCTTTTAAGGGATTTTCGATGTCAGGGAGCTCATTTCTTCAATTAATTTTTATGTTTGGGATCAAAGTCAAGGTCATATCGAAAGTAATAGGTCAAACTTGATTATGCATCACCAAAGAATTATAAGAAATTATACCACTCTATTGATCGATATGTGCCGTGTATTGTCTTCGGATACTCATTGTACGGATACAACAACCGCTGCGTGTATCATATGCACGTCTCATGCAGTATAGAAAACCATAATCAAGACAAAGCCGTGTACTATCGGATGCATTATGCTGTCCATTTAGAAACTCGTCGCTGCAGAGCGATTCACGATAATTGGGGGTGGGGGTGCCAGGGGGTGCTGTCATAGCTCAAAATCATGCTACTGTAGCTATATATGGAGGAGAAGAAACAATGAAGTATGAAAGTCTCCGCGGGCTCATGCCGCGATTCCCCAGAAGTTGTTGAAGTTCCATCACAGTGACTGATTTGGAACGAGACAGTCTGTTGTTTGGGAAACAGTGTATGCTGAAAGACTAGACCCACGCAGCTCAGTACAGGTCAAACATTGTAAAACCGTGAATAGGCGTAGTGAAATATCGTTTAAGTAACAGCTGCAGAACACTGGGCAAGAGTTGCAGGCGGGTGATTACACTCATTGGGGTGTTTGGTCTGCATCCGGCTGGTGCTTGATGCCATGTCCCTTGTTACAATCGGCTCTGTGCAGATCCCGTGCACTGCCCCTCCACCAAGACGCCTGCCCGCGTCCTCTGGGTCGAGTGCTCTCGGGCTGACCCCAGGTAATCACTCAACTCTTAGCATGGCTGTTGCCATGCAATAGATTGGAGCGCGGCGATGATGAGCGGTGTGCCCTTATGGCGTTGATCCAGGCCTTACTGCTTGCCCTGCTGTTCATGCCGCCACCAAACGCTGCGCTCATAGTTACGCCACGACGGATCCCCTCAGCAGTGTTCCTAAACAATCATGTACAAATAAGCTTAAAGGAGAACGTTATGAGATCCTGAATCGTTTCCATTCTACCGAAGGGTCTTATAGATCTTGTTTGTTGAATATTTTCAAAAGGCCTTTTCAGATCTTGGGCTACCAATACTTGCTTGCTGGCGTGCTTAACCAGTACCTCCTGGTGCATCACTGCACTGTAACTCCTGGTAAAGTACGGGACTGACCTAGATTTTCCACGGCTAGCTCAGTCCCAGTCCCAACAACCAAAAATGCGTGCCGCCACCCTCGCCCAGTATCGTTAACATTACAGCCAGTCTTTTGCTGTACGGGCCACATATGATGAATGACGGAGCCAATATTTCGCTCAGGAGAGGGTCAATTTGGGTGCAGGGCGCCCTTTAAGTCGAGAGCCCCTCTTTGTTTCTAGAGGGTCCTGCTTGTTAAAAATTCGTAGAGGCTTTTTAGACTCAGGATAATATTTTGATACATTTGGGACCTGTTTTGGAAAACCTTCGGGCGTTTTATGTTGCAAAAAGCTCCAAGACGTTCAGTTTCAGGAGAAACTTAGCATAATCAAACGGGCCTGGAGAAACTTAACATAATCAAACATTTCGTAAGCCGTGGGAACACGATTCTGTACGTCGTTCCACTGTATCCACAGAAAGCGGTCAAGACGGGTGCCGTGGACCGTCTCACAGACACCAGCAAGTACACTGGCAGCCACAAGGAGCGCTTCGACGAGTCGGGCAAGGGCAAGGGCATCGCCGGAAGAGAAGAGCAGACCAGCAACGACGGCTACGTGTCAGGCTACAAGGAGAAAGACACCTACGACAAAACCCACTAGGTGGCAGCACTATCGCCCGACAGGCGGCGCTCGGTGGTCAGTGTACGCCACATTCACGATTCAAGCTGGGGTACGCCGATCTCGGAGGACTCTTGAGGTATTGTGACAATTGACGAGCGTATTTTAAACGTTGCGAACGCATGATGTTGAGCACCACTGGCTCGCTGCCGTCCGTACAACTTAAGTGATCGCGACGTCTGGAAAACATGACGAAATGCTCCTATCCATGGCGCACGTCGTTCTTTCGACATTGTGATATTTTATCCAGCCGTAAATCATCGCAAATATTGCTGCGTATTTAGTGCAGAACACAACAATCCACACGACAGCGGAATAAAAGTCCACTAAAAATTTGTTTCGTTTGGTTTCGCGTTGGAGCCGCGGACAGCTAAACCAGGGCGATCCGCTAACATTCCTGATGCCCACCAGTGATTATTGGTGTGAATTCGCACGGCACATACAGGGTTGCAGCGGATCCAGCTATGCAATGAGACCGTGCCTGCTAGAACGGTACTGGCCGTAGCGTGGGGCAACTTTTGCTGACTAGGCTATCTTCCGCCAATATGGAAATATGATAACATACGGGATTTTAGGTTTTACTGAGGGAATCCTCAAAGTTGTTTAACTAAAATATGGAATGCGTGCGTCTAGATTCAGGTAGTTGAGAGACCTGCGCGTTTCCTGGATTCCTGCATGACCATGTGTTAACAATGTCGGATGTCTTTGTGATTCTTCACACACCGGCCTGTTGCTCTGCGTGGTGTCAACACAATGCGCTCCAGATCAGAAAAAATCACCGAACTCTTTCCAAAGATCCTGCTCTCATAGTGAGGCGGGTGACCAGGGTGGCATGGTGACCGAGGCGGGTGTTCCGATATGTAACGAGCAGACGGGTGTTGCAATATGTAACGGGCGGACGGGTGTTGCAATATGTAACGAGCAAACGGGTGTTGCAATATGTAACGAGCAAACGGGTGTTGCAGTATTTAACGAGCAAACGGGTGTTGCAATATGTAACAGGCGGACGGGTGTTGCAATATGTAACGAGCAAACGGGTGTTGCAATATGTAACGAGCAAACGGGTGTTGCAGTATTTAACGTGCAAACGGGTGTTGCAATATGTAACGGGCGGACGGGTGTTGCAATATGTAACGAGCAAACGGGTGTTGCAATATGTAACGGGCGGACGGGTGTTGCAATATGTAACGAGCAAACGGGTGTTGCAATATTTAACGAGCAAACGGGTGTTGCAATATGTAACGGGCGGACGGGTGTTCCAATATGTAACGAGCAAACGGGTGTTGCAATATCTAACGAGCAAACGCGTGTTGCAATATTTAACGAGCAAACGGGTGTTGCGATATGTAACGAGCGGACAGGTGTTGCATTATTTAACGAGCAAACTGGTGTTGCAATATTTAACGAGTAAACAGGTGTTGCAATATTTAACGAGCAAACGGGTGTTGCGATATGTAGCGAGCAGACGGGTGTTGCAATATAACGAGCAAACGGTTGTTGCAAATATCTAAAGAGCAAACGGGTATTGCAATATTTAAAGAGCAAACGGGTATTGCAATATTTTACGAGCAGACGAGTGTTACGCTATGCAACAAACGGACGAGTGTTGCGATCTGTAACGAGCAGACAGGTGTTGCAGTATTTAACGTGCAAACGGGTGTTGCAATATTTAACGAGCAAACGGGTGTTGCAATATTTTAAGAGCAGACGGGTGTTGCGGTATGTAACGAACGGGCGGGTGTGCGATATGTAATGAGCGGACGGGTGTTGCGATACTTAACGAGCAGACGGGTGATGTAATATTAAACGAGCAGATGAGCGTTGCGATATTCAACGAGCACTTGACACAACTGATCTTCTGTTCAAAACTCTCCGACATGATCATCAAAAGCTTTTTATACAAGACCACATGCTTGCCAACGCTCACAACGCAGTGGCCGCACTTAAACGCTTTGTGTCCTTATACAAGCTGAGCGAGTGAAACCAAACAAGCCAAACGGCCTGATGACGTTCGTTTCCACTTGTCAAGAGGGCTGAACGGGTTCGCAGCGACAGTTCGGACTTCCAGCCCAAAAGACACCGACTAACTGCAGCGCCGGTGAACAGTGCACGCCGTGCAGGCCGGGCCGATCAATAGTGGGACTCGCACGCGCTCACGGCGTACGCTGTCTGGTCGGCCGCGCCAAACCGGACCATACGAGCTTACAATCATCACGTACACCGTACATGTCCCGGTGCAGTCACCTGCTTCTGAATGCACATTCGGTGATCTGTCTGCTAATGTGCTAATTGTTAGATGCTGATGCAGACAGTTATTTCACTAGCTTCATGTTTTGTCGCACCTACGGCGTCCGTGACGAAGCCGTACTGTACGACGAAGCGACCATGATGAAGCCCCACCGAAGCCATACGCTGGCAGCCTCCGAACAGACGCAATCGTTGTTCACACGCGCACTGACACGCAGAGCATTGGCGATGTCATGACGTCACCTTCGCAGTACGTTAGTGTCGGACAGCTGGTGGCAGCCGGGTGCGCGCCAAACCATTTAGTGGGCGTTGAGCACGAGCTAAGTTTATCTTAGGTTACCCGCCAGCCAGCTGCGGGGCTGAACTTGGCAAGCTGCTGAGGGCCTCACCCGGTTAATTCAGCGTAGAGCGGTCGGTCGGCTTGTTACTGTCGCGAAGCATTTAACTGAGAGGTGGGTGCTCCACGGCGGCCATATAATGCGTCTCAATATGCCGCGAAGGCTTGAATCTTACTCTATCCCTAAATTATTAACACGGTTAATTTTTGCAGGAGGAAGGCAAACTTGTGCAGTCTAGAATCTTGCCAAATCAAGCTAACCATATTCATGATCATGCTGGGCGTAGTTGAAGCCGCCGTTCTGTTACTTGACTTCAAACATGCCCAAATCGGCAGGTTTAAATAATTTTTCCCGATCGTTTTGTGGCATGATCAAGTCGCCAGTCATTGTGTGGTGAATCGTCAATGCCTTGTGCTGCGATTTGTCCCAGAGTGCAGATTGCGGATGGGAAAAAGTAGTGCAATAGTCTAAGCCATCGGTCAAACCGTTTGGCGTTCATTGGTGGAAATTCGTGCAAGTTTGCTACAAAACGTCACTCGAAATTAGTCGGGATGGCGTGGATCATAGCGAAGGGGCTATCAAATACATTCAAGTCAAAAACATCATGAGCTTACTGTCCGTGACACCTGAGCGAGTCCCATAACACGTAGATGGGCCATTAGTGTTGATCTGATTATTATTGACTAAGGCGGACTGCCTCACGATTCAAATCGATGAATTTCCGACAAAATGTCTCAACATTATTGGCAAAAATAAAGATTGTCCCGTCTGTTCAATGCTGAAAGCACCTTAGCATTCTATATTGAGATATAGAATATATATTACTACCTGTTCAAAATTCAAATACCAAGTCTACCAGTCTTTGGATTTTTCAGTTTCTCAAGAAAAGACAGCGCTGTTTTCGTTTAGTCCTCGCGTTGAATGCCGGCTATGGACCATGTGGAAGTGGAAATGACAAGGACTTTAGGCGTCCCCCTCCCTTGGTACTTTTTTATTACAAAGATCCATAGACGCACCAAACATTTGGTGGTTCATGCGGAACTTGAGCAGATTTGTAAAGGCTTTTTCGTTGCTTGAGGTCATGGCCGAAGTCATATTAGGTCATATCATCATTCCTATTTTGCCATGTTTCCTTTGATACTACATCTCTTTATATCTGCGTGAAATTGTCTCTAAAATATGCTATAAGTGCTAAAAATAATTGTTTGCATACACTAGGGGTGTGTGCCACAGGTCAACATAAACCATCGATTTTGTTCGTTGTTTTTCCATTTATTTGGGCCTCACCCTAGGCCCCTGACATACGTTAACCTTTCGGGGGATAACGCTACCATATCTTGGCCGGGAGGCAATGCTTATCAAAATGTGGAATTGAGCTAGACTTTGATGTCAAATAAACACAGTGTCATGCGGCAGATCTCAAGGTCATCTCAGGTCATTGAGGTCACTACACTAAGGTGAGCTCTTCTTTGTCTCACAGGTGACTAGTTACATTCTAACATACAATTACATCAATACTGTAGGTATTATATGCATCAACAAGTTGTTGCAGAGTGCAGTAGACTGTGACGCTACTAACCTGATTTGCAGAAAACTCGTCATAGCTTTGTTCATTTCCATGCGTGTTGCATCCATTTTCCATCCATCATTTTTTGAATCCATCCATTTTCGTATATTTGTATAACCCATGGAATTTCGGTATGAACGCTGATGTGGACTGAATAAATTTAACAAGCTAACAGGAGTAAACAACTTTGGGCTGCTATGATGTTCATAAACCTGGTTTTAGAAAGTTATCACGACTGCTTTCTTTTTGAGCATTTGCAGTTGTGTTTTCAGACCTGAAATTTTCATAACATTCTTGGCAGAAATGCTTCGAAAAATGATTATTCAAAATTTTTCAAAAGGGAATTTTGTGCCCCATGTTTCCTTGCAATGCGTCGTATCCATCAGCTATCGTCGATGTGTGCGTGTGCCTGTGTGTGCTCGGACCGTGGCCGGCGCGTGGGCTGCACTGTGCGCGAGCGCGTGCGTAAATATATGTGAGCGTGCGGTTACGGGTGCGGATCAGGGTGCGGATATGTGCATGCTGCGGTGTGCGCGTGCAGGTGGTGCACGTGCGTGTGTGTGCACTTGCACTTAAGCGTGTGTGCGCATGTGCTATTTATTTAAAAGGGGCCGTAGCAAGTAACGCACGTTGTCGCGTCTCTGTACGTTTGCGTGTGCGTGTGTGTGTGTATGTGTGTGCGTGTGTGGATGTGCGTGTGCGTGCGTGCGTGCGTGCCTGTGTACTTGCTTATGCTAACCCCCGCCTCCACCCTTCATTATCCGGAGTAGGACGGCATCCCACCAGTGCGTGGCCGTCGTCTCCCTGAGGCCAGAGCAGCCCGCGCAGTGTCGGCGGGCGGGTCGCCCGCCGGTCCCGCTGCTGATGGAGCTCGTGGGGCGCGGCAGGCCGGCGCACGCGCGCGCCGCCACCGCCGCCGCCGCCGCCGCCAGTTGTCCCACGGCCGTGCGGCGAGCACGCCCGCCGACGCCCAGCAGCGCAGTCCGCACGCCGGCCAGCGTCAGTGCCGGGGGAGGACGGCAGACGGAGCCGGCAGCGGCCGACGAGCGGCGGCGCGGGGCGCGCTGTGAGAGTCGCCAGGCAGGCCGGCAGCCGACACAGCGAGAAACTAGCCACAGAATCCAGGTGAGGCGTGGCATTGGTGCGAGATGCCGATAAGCACAAACAAACCGGCCTACCCGTATCAGCGGCATTGCCAGTCTGGCACGTCCGCGCTCGGTCTGTACCTCAGACCTCCTGAAGCACGGAGTGTTCTCTCCCGACTAAGTTTTGCTTTTAAAGTTTTGCTTATGTTATTCTGGGCACTCAGCTGCCTGTTTGCACTTGATATTGCACCCGATCCGTGCTTAAAACACCACAGTGTATTGTTTTAGTCGCTGAAACCGTGCTAAACTAGAAAGATACAACGCCAGCGGACGTAGAAACCAGCACTGCAGAAGCCACGCGGAATATACGGCGGTGAACAAATACTATACCCCCATTCGAATACTTAAAGCATTTTCCCCGGTTATGTGGTGAGGTCAGGCTGCGCCAGCAGTATGCGTTAGAGGGGACGGGAAGGGGGAGTCGGGGGTGGTAGAGCCTATGTGGTCTTCTTGGCAAGGGGGGGGGGCTTCCTGTAAAGGGAAAGTTCTCGTTGTAAATTACTTTGGCTGTGAACGACTAGAAAATAAGGGGTCCTGGGATGGAATGGGAAGAACACATAATGTTTTATGTGATGCATCGTAATACTTGTAAGGGCCATATAAAATACCATCATACTTTTCTCCTATTCATTGGTTCCGTGGCGCATTTAAACGAAGAAGATCGCCATTGCCCCGTCCGACAACAGCGAAACCAGCCCGGCCTGTTAATCAGATACGCAATCCGCGCTATTATAAAAAAATAAAATCATGAGGGTACAGCAGCACCACGCGCTTGGCATTTTCCACATGCGCTGGTGACGCGCCACTGGTCAGCAGCCGCCGGTCTCACTTGAGCCCAGAGCTGGCCCGACTGTGCGGTGCGCCTCCGGACGCCGGCATGACTGCGCACACACTTCAGCACGCGGCGCTCGGCCTCACAAGCCCTGCGTCAACACGGCCGTTTTCGCTGCCAACGCCGGCGAGTCAGACACGGGCGAGTCCAGTCGACGGCCGGGTCACGGTGCTGGACACCTGTGGGCGGGCGCCGCCATCCGGGACGGTACGAAGGACTCTCGGCCGACGGGCCACGGAGCAGGGGCCCCGAAGTCGTCGGTCAATTGGCGAGTCGCGACGACAGAGGCCAATTGGTACATGATGTCACCACCACGGCCTAATTGACTTACGACCCGAGCTCCGCCCACTAAGGTGGCGTTATAGATACACGCCAATGGGGAGCGCTTTTAGCTCCAAATGCGGGCACGAGTAGAATCAGCTGATTCAACGCCATGGAGATATACACTGCGCAGGAAGGGCGCCCTTGAATGTGATTTGAATAAAGGCTATTGGCAAGCAATCTATAGCTAAGTACATTATTTTCGCTCACACTCTCCACATGAGGTTGTAGTCTGTTGGTCGGACATACAAGGCCGTCAACAGCGCACCGGCCGTCGCTATGCCTTGTTATCTTCAGCACCGATGACTAAACAAACACGCTTACTTCGCCTCTTAGCCGAGTGGTAGACTTTGGTCGTGACGTTATGGGTAAGGAATGGGCGTACTTTGAAGTAAAGGATGGGCTTCCATTGACTTATGAAGAAAGCCACTCAGGCGGGTTCCTTTCTTACGTTGAGACCGGCCACCTTTTAGTTTATAATTTAACCGAAGTCGAATATCGCGATGAGTTCTCTTTTCGTAGCACACCATGTAAGTGTATTCTAATTTGCTTTAACGTACGGCCGAATTTCCACTATCTTCAGGAAAAAAACGAAAAGATCGGTGGCACAGAAATGCCACTTCTGCCCGCGTCTCGCTCATATTCCGTTGCCGGATTTGCAAGGTCTGGTCGCAGAGCACGCGCTGAGCCGTCGCATGACCGCAGTCACACAATGAACGGCCATACGCTTGAGACAACGGACGCGCTGATCCCTCCGCCGGAGCGCAGGCGGACGTTGAGTCGTCACGTGGCGAACCACCACCTGACTACAGGCCGGTTCACCCTGAACCGTCACGTGAAAAGCGTCACACTTTGAACCGTCACATGAAGATAACCACTCGCTGAACCACAGCTTGGCGGCGATCACATGTTGCGCCATCATATGCCGCCAGGCACACGCCACACCGTCACGGGACGCCAGGCATACGCTGTCGTGTGAGGAGCCGGCGTGTCACGGTTCAGTTACGGTGGCATGAGGACAGTCGCGCGCTGAGCCGTGACGTGACAACAGGTACAGACTGAATCGTCACATCACGACAGGCACACACTGAGCCGACACATGACTGCAAGTTGGCTGACTCAACGCAGGAGAGGAGCGGTGAGCAGCCCGGGACAGATCCGCCTTGGCGGGGCCCGGGGGCACACCTCGGCGCACCCAGTGAAGTCATCGGTCGCTGCACTCACCGTGCAGTGGTGAACAACTCGAACGTAAAACATTACAATGCGCCTTGTGGCCGGAGGGAGCGGTGGAATGAAGCGTTGAGACTGGGAGCGCTGCGTTGCGTCAAGGCATGGCCGTTGGATGGGCAGCTCAACGCCCCCGCGGGGTCCTCGCGCCCTGCCGCAGAGGGGGGAGGGGGTGCATCAGAGAGGCCGGATTAGCCGGATCGGACCGGGCGGCGCGTCGCCGTGAACTTGGCACTCTGGTGTGTTTTGATTGGCCGCCCGCGGCGCCGTCCGGACTCTGTCCGCGCTGCTGCCATGGCCTCAGGCGCTTCTGCGCTCCCACACCTGCCCTGCTGACAGACGGGCTCGGAAATCCGCCCGACGCCGGCCGTGCAGTCGGTTATACCAACACAGCAGCGTGCAAGTTCGCGGCTCAGGCTAACTTTGGCACCAAACAGTGCTGTTTCCGACACAACTGCTAGCCTGACTGAGCCCCAGTGTGTTTGCTTGCGATGTCCAGGGTGGGATACACAAAATACGTGGAGATTCCTGCAACTTAATTGGGACCAAATCTAGCATGATAGCATAGATCGGGAACTTTGTCATCGGAACAAATAAAGATATATGGGTGATGGCGACCTGGAGCAGGAACATAGGCATGGGGAGGGCCGTGAGGGTATGTGCCTCGTCTTCCGGGGCCAAGAATTTCGCACGGCACAGTGGGCAATTTCGCAGTGCGCACGGACTCAGGAAGGGGAAGGTACCGAATCCGTGCAACACCGACACGTGCCACAAGGCAGCGCGGACTTCTCAGTGTTACTCATTATCCTCGCGTGGTGGTGTTTCGGTCACGGGTCCCTTGGTGAAACCTCAGCAGTCACCCATGCACAATGCCAGGTCGGGGGGGGGGGGGGGCGTAACCCTCATCTGTCAACGTTGCCAAATCTTCCATCCTCCCTCTGGCGCCACTGAGCCAGCCCACAAGGCCTAGTGGCGCTACGCTCGATGGATTCGGGCCGAAACTCATAACCATCGTGCTGCATTTCAGCGGAAGTGAGCTGAGGCGAGGGGGGGGGGGGGGGCGGGCATTGCGCAGTCGCCAGCCCAGCTGGCGCGCGCGTGCGATGATGGGCTAGCATCGACGCTGCGCGTCCTGCCCCGCCCCGCTCTGCCCCGCCCTGTCACGCCCCGCCCGCCAGGACCCATCAACTTCACCGCTGGCTGATTATGAACTGCACGCGTAGTAACACCGGACTGGACCGGGCAGGATGTTGGCATAGTTGATAGCTCGGCCAGACAGTGACTGAGAGCTGGCTGGCAACGAGGCCACCAACTACAAATGCATGTGTGCATACGCACGCACGCACGCACGCACGCAGTGAAAGGCAAATACAAGTATATATATATATATATATATATATATATATATATATATATATATATATATATATATATATATATATATATATCTATCTATCTATCTATCTATCTATCTATCTATATCTATATCTATATCTATATCTATATGTAGTATTGTATTATACATATTAACATAAAAATGTTTTATAGCACATAAAAGTACATGCATATGTTTTTTGTGTATCTATGCATATCTTTATCTACGCATCGCAAGGTTTTTGTGGTCGTTGGCTGTTTACGTGTGGAGAGCTGTTTGTTGGCAGATGCTATCGGATTTTGATTATACAGCCAGTTGTTTGTCTTGTCTTGGTTTAAAATCGAAGTACCCGGTCATGTGTCGTATTTCGTTTTCCAATCTAAAAAAAAGAAAGAAAGATATTGTTTGCTAAGATCCGTTTGGTTCATGCGGATTTTGTTGGAAATCCTGTCCAATTCTGATAATGATTAAATGCTTGTCTAAGGAATCATTTTGCAACGCTAATCTTGTAGCGCCGAGAACATTCGGCGCCAGCATTTAAGCGTCGTGTGTCGTTAGTCCGCTTTCGGAATATAGTTGTCCTAAGTCGCTGTCCTAGTCCATCAACAGTCACGCCACGCCACAATATTGCATTTTCAATATTTAACTCTGGCTAGTTTAAGGCCAGCACCTGTTTTTGGGACTAAACATGGCATTCTGTGTTACATAGAATGTCATGTAAACATATGGGGACAGTATTGGAGAGTTCAAAACCCATCGAAGGCTGTATCGGACAGCACATCGGAGCCTACATCATTAGGCTCCGATATTCAGTGACATTAAAATGTGTAGGAAAGGAAGCGAGCCATGCGCTTCCATCGCTTCTGTGAATTGTTCCCCGATCACGCGCATAAATGTTCGAGGAGCTCTGCAGCATGGTACTCTTTCAAAACTACACGCGTGTCGTCCATGTACTCCTCCATACCTTGATCTCACGAGAAACTGTTCACTGAATCTCACTTCAGTTCCCCATAAACGGATTGGCTATAACCATGCTGAGAGGGCATTCCATCGCTTTTACCTGGTACTAGTTTTAATCATCGTTGGCTTGGAAGTGCGTGGTATCAAAACGCAGGCGTGAGAGTCCAATAATATCCTCGACCTCCACGTTGGTTCAACACCTTATGATTCCAACTTTGTTCCTCCATGAGTCGTTCTACCATTCTACAAGCCTTGTCAGGAGGAACGATGCGAAAAGTGACTACATCAAGTAATACCATTACTGCATCTGTCGCTGCCTTAAATATGTGAATGAAGCCGGTAAGTTCCTTACAAGACTTGATATGATGCTCTGTATTTCCCGCGATACGCTCTAAGAGAAACGCTAACTGTCTGGACGCGGCATAAGTGGCATTTTGCAATTAAAAGAGGCGATTCCCCTACGTAGTCAGTCCATTTAACGTGGCGCAAGCGGTTGCTTTGATCTTGTTAGCGCTCAGGGTTCACGGCGCAGCCGAGATTTGTACCCGGGCCCCACGAGTTAGTCTAACGTTGTAATCATTCGGCCATTACGGCACTCTATCATGAGAGACGGACTCCATCGAGGACACTATTGGCCATAAATACAGTCGTCCTTGAGCCACGTACTGGTCCAGCAAGTCATGCCAAGAAACGATATCACGTTTTCAACACTTTACTCATTTATTTTGTTTTCAACACGCGACGGTTTTTAACAGACGTGTTAAAAACTGTGCACTGCATGGGACACCCCGTAGTTAACACGTCAAAACGGGCGTTGCTCTTCAGTTGGCCTTGATGCTAATGTATATGGACCATACACAAAAATTACCCACATGCCCAAGAATTGCCGGGGTCCGGAACCCATTGACTCAATTGGTGGTAACGCTCTCATCTCGAACTACGAACACGCAGTTACCAGAGACCTTTGCGATCGCCTAAACGCGCAGGATCAGCATGGAATTCCAGCGCTCCACTGAGGGAGCCAGATGTGTTAAAGACCACCCGAAATGTCCGCGAGAGTGACCACACTCCGTCAGACGGGTCACCCACGCTCTGCGCCAATACGGGGGGAAGTCGTGTGCCGACGTTACGAGGCGAATCCATCACAGGCCTATTACATCTTCCACCGTCTCATGCGCTTTTAACGTGACCAGTTTGCGGATGACGTTTCAGTTGCCCCTCCACCCCCCCCCCCCCCCCTCCACACACACACCGATGTTCAAGCACGGAGTGAAAGGCTGGGCTTAGAAGGCCGTTGTTCAGATGGTCCCCAGCGCTGATTGCAGTATCTTATCTTGCCTTCGGACATTCGAAGCTCGTTCAGTACACATGCGAACAAAAAAGCGAGCAACGGTGATACGACGGTTTATCAGGTCACGATATTATCAAGACACGTTCGCAAAGGACCGCCAGCCGAAAGTCGGTTAAGAACATGGGGCGCCGTAGACGGCATGCCTGCTATTCAGGGGCTCGCATGGCACGCGTCGATTGATAGTGGTGAAGGCCAGTGAATGCATGATATTTTTTAAAGGAGTATCCTAAACGTGTGTCCTAAAGAGGCGCTCAGCCAGAGGAAAGGTCAGCTAGCCAGGCTTATCAGGCCAAACAATGAGGTTAAGGGATGTCAGACAACGGAGACCTCAGTACGTGACATCCCATGGTGTCAGCAGCGGGAATATTCCTCATACAGGTACATCTTCCCCCCCCCCCCCCCCTCCTGGGTGAACCCGGCTGCGCCCGGCTCAGCTCGCTGCGTGGGACCTGGCTGCGCCCGGCCCGCCCGCTGCGCCGCTGCTGGCCCGTTCGGCAGCGGAGCCGGGTGGGAACGCCGCCGGTCAGCGCGCTCGTTCCGTTTCGTTCCGCGGCGCCGCGCGGCCCGCCGGCGTCGCTCCGCGCACCGTTCTACGGTAATGAGCGGCGTAAGCCGGCCGCCGGCGCCGCCAACACCCCGGCGCTGCTCTCCACGGCTGTCGCGCGCTAACACGGCGCGTGCGCCAGCTGGCGCGGCCGGTAGGGGGTGGCGGCGTGCTGTTGCACGGGCTGCGCCAGTGCCGGGCCGACCCCCTAATGATGCGGCGCACACTGCTGCCACACCAGCGGCCACACCAGCGGCCACATTAGCGGCCACACCAGCCGCCACACCAGCCGCCACATTAGCGGCCACACCAGCGGCCGCATCAGCCGCCACACCAGCGGCCGCATCAGCCGCCACATCGGCGGCCGCATCAGCCGCCACGTCAGCGGCCACACCAGCCGCCACATCAGCCGCCACACTAGCCGCCACATCAGCCGCCACATCAGTGGCCCCATCAGATGGCGTGACTTAAGGCGCACGATGAGCAGCTGCTCAGCCTTGGTGCCACCAGATACGGGCGGATGTCCGTGCACACGGCAGGCGATGTGCTGACTGCTGTGTATGACGGCTGGGCAGCTGCTGGTGGTGTGTACGACGGCAGGGATGGGATAGCTCCACGCTGGGCAACGGTTGTTTCCACGGGCAGACTTGACGACGTGCTGTACTCTGGCAGATCGACAGACTTGACGTGCTGCAGCCCGGCAGATCGTGGTCGTGATTGAGTTTGTGCGCGGTGTTCCGTGCCAGAATGTCGTTCACGTCTGCTCCTGCCCGTGTGTTTTGTGCGGACGTAAAGTTGTCGGATCCGACCGTGTGTCGTGTTTTACCAGGGTGTTAGGGAGTTCTTTTGCTGACATGGTGTTGTATTCCGGCAAAATGTCAGAGTTCAGTTCCTATCAGTGTAAGGCGGCAGGGTTCTCTGAACCGGGCAGGACGCCGTCCACGCAGCTGCCCCTGGTGTGGTCGGTCCCAGGAGCCGGCCGACTGCTGCTGACCATCCGCCGTGTGTCGGCGCCGGCAGGATGTCGGAGAGCGAGGACGCCTCGGCGCCGGCCACGCCCCGCGCGCCAGGACAGCACGCCGGCCGCCTCGGACGCCACGCCCAGCACGCCGGGCGGGTCTGAGAACGGCGAGCCACGCCGGGGCCCGGCCGGCCTCCAGCAGCAGTTCCGCGCCTTCGCCAAATACGGCGACAGCAAGTCGGACGGGACGCAGATCACGCTCTCGCAGGCCGACAAGTGGATGAAGCAGGCCAAGGTCATCGACGGCAAGACCGTCACCACCACCGACACCGGCATCGCCTTCAAGAAGTTCAAGTCAGTGTTCCGCTGGCGGCCGCGTGTTGTGCTTTAGTCGTTTCCGCTTCACTTAAGCGCGATTGGTGATGAGATAGTTGAGAGGTCTGTGAAGCACCGTTGTCCTGTGGAGGTCGGGCAAACGCGCGACCGGTGAGGGTCACACGAGCAGTAAAACGTCGGCTGACGCAGACGCGATTTGAACTAAACATGGCCGCTAATTTGTGTGTGTCAATAAGTCAAAACGCCTCTTTTCCGGCCGCTAAAGCTATTCCTGACGTGTTTTTAGCCTAGAAGTGTATTCTCGCATCCGCGATAAGGAGAAAGCTTGGCTTTGATTTATTAATGTAGAAAACAGCCCACGGAGCTTTGAATTACCGCCTGCCGCTGGGATGAAAGCGGTTAATGTCTGATGCTCCGCGCCTCAATCAAACACATCCATCCAAATGATGCATCTTGGGCGCTGACGTTCAGATGAATGGCTCCAAAGCAGTCGTCATCAGATTCACTGCGTGGTCTATTATGCTCCCCGGTAGACTATGGTTTTTCAAGATTATCTGGTGCTAATTTCGTCACGTAGTCTGTAATCTTGCTTTTTGTGATGGAGACATCGCTTATTTACAGGCAGCAAAAGATACATTTCAAGGAGTTTCAGAAATTCCTTGACGATCTGGCGGCCAGCAAGAAGGTGGCACCAGACAAGATGAAAGGGAAGCTCACGGCGTGTGGCGCGCCGGGTCACAAAAGCAACGCCAGCGTAAGTGGTGGAGGATTCTGCTGCGTCAGCCAGCAAAGGACATGTCGCACTGACTGCGAAATTTGTGTCCCATAAGTCCCAGTTGTTCATTGTGAATCGTGACATCGCCGTTTAAACCCACGAACTTTGTTGGGTTGGGCCGTACTGAGTTAGTGCTGTCCTGGTTAACATATGTGATCTCCCGGCAGCATGCGCTATTCGGCATCTTGCAGCATTTTATGGGGCTAATGTTAGGCGCTTCTGGGTCTCAACTTCGAGGAAGTTTGCATAAAATCAAGCTGGACATACTGCAGTGCGTTGATGCTCGTCTCGATGTGTTTTGTTCGCTGTGCTCACAATTATGAGTTTGGGTCGTCTAAAGAAGGGAGGTGCATTTCTGAACTCAGCAGTGATCTGTGCAGTCAACCATGTAAGCGATAAACGTTATGCAACATGTAAATAAGCTACTTCTGATACGACAAGCAATGTGGGGTTCCGGTTATTTTTTAATGAAACGTCCATACCACCTTTCGGGCTCTCCACAGTTCAGTTTTGACTCACAGTTCGGATCTCGCGGCATTTCTCACTTCGAATCAAACGTAAACAAAATGATATGTGTAAGCACCGTTGCCGAAATAAATTTGCCTACGTCGCAATTAACGTAGAGGAGCATTGCCACCAGCTCCCTGGCAGGCGTACTAGGGCGCCAGTCCCGCTCGGCTCGAGCTGGGACCCACACTCATACCGAAGTGCCCTCTCATCGAGTAGGACGGCTCCCAGCCCGGCTGGTCCATCGCTGCGCATCGATCCCCCTGATATCCCCAGCACACACCCTGACCGCTCTTCCCTTTTGATCCCGCAGCCGGGCACCAAAAGCAACGTCTACGACCGACTCTGCGACGTCAGCAAATACGGCGCATCCCACCGGCAGCGGTTCGACGAGCACGGCAAAGGCCGCGGCGCCGTCGGCCGCCGCGACGACCACGCCAATTCGGGATACGTCACCGGCTACAAGCACCAGGACACGTACCCGCAGAAGCGCTGAGCAGCTGCGGCCGGCCGCCCGGGCGCCGGCGCGGCAGCGGGCCGTGACGCCGCCCGACCGAGGGCGGCGGCGCCGGTGCGCCTCCCGGTGCGGGCGTGGCAGCGCCGCCTGCGTGGCCGTCGCGCCGGTCTGCACATAAGCTGGCGCTGCGCCGCGCGCACAGGCGACGGCCGCCCGGCCGCCGTGTCGACGCCGCAGCGGGACGTCTCGAGGCCGGGCGTCACCACCACCGGCGGTGTGTGCGGATGGCACCAGCCACGTGCCGCCGCCGCCAGCGCGCTTGTCACGCGGCGGAGCTCAGCGAGCGGCAGCGTATCAGGACTGTCTGTTTACTTTTACTTGTTCACGTGGATGGCAACGGCTTGAGTGGCTTTGGTTCTGACTCACTGCCGCCGTTTGTTACTTCAGATGTGTGAGACTCTCACCAAAGAGTGGGAGCTGCTTTTGACGGTCACGCCCCCATGCGTTTCGACACCTGACCGGGGCCATGCATTTACAGTCGTGCCATAGAGAGCCATCCGCCGGGGCTCGCTGGCGCGAGCCGCAGCTGTAACGCAATACCCACTGCACAGGCACGCGCCACTGGCTGCTGACCTGCGGCCGCCTGCTCAGGTCAGCGGTGGCGGGGACGCGCGGCCACTGCGTCCAGCCAGGTTTCACGAGCCGCGCTGGGAGCAGACAGCGTCCCAGACCGCGGCGCCAGCGGCCGGAGATGGCCGAGCACACGGCATCGCCGCCGGCGAGGGTCAGAGGTCGGGCCGCGTTCGGAGCACAGCCCGGCCAGAGATGGCTGAGCACGCGGCATCGCCGCCGGCGAGGGTCAGAGGTCGGGCCGCGTTCGGAGCACAGCCCGGCCAGAGATGGCTGAGCACGCGGCATCGCCGCCGGCGAGGGTCAGAGGTCGGGCTGCGTTCGGAGCACAGCCCGGCCAGAGATGGCTGAGCACACGGCATCGCCGCCGGCGAGGGTCAGAGGTCGGGCCGCGCTCGGAGCACAGCCCAGGATCCGACGCTCGTGGCCAACTCCGCAACCAGCAACTCGCTCTCAAAACAGCGGTCTCGCTGACCAGGTCTCGCGCCGTGAGCTCAGCACCCGGTGTGTTCTGCTGGAGGCGATCGGCGCCGTGTCCAAGGGGAATGTGCCGTCCGAGGTACAAACAGCGGCGAGCGGTCGGGCTCGGGTGCCTCCAGCGCCCGCCCGGATCGTCCCAGGGGGCCGGGGTGCCAGTGCGGTGTCCGTGGCGGGACACCTGCTCTGCCACTGCGTCAGCTGCCATCGCCATTACCACGAGCCGCCACGCCAGGCAGATGCAACTTGTCGTCCGCACAAGCGAGTCTTTGTTGCCTGTATCCGTGCGCGGGCTGATGAACGAGCTCGTGCGTGCATGTATGTCCTGTTCCCGATTTTCCACAAAATAGTGTGAAAACGTGAGCCACAAATCCATCTGCCAAACTGCAAGTGCATAACTGCAAACACAACTGTTGGGAAATGTTTGACGGTCTGGTAAATAACGCATGCTTTAAGTCTTGATGGAGTTCATTAACTCTCATGTAAATAAGCACTGATTCCTAAATATTTCACTTCTGGTTTGGCTGTCACAAGTTTCCTTCTCTGCATGCTAAGCCGCCAAGAGAGGCGGTTAGCAATAGCACAGGCCTATTCCAACAAATTTTCACCAAGTGTGTGGTCACCCGTCTAATGGATCGGGTGGTTCGACGTGGTTTGTGGTTGGCTGTCAGCCTTATGGTTTTGACCAAGTGTTCACCTTATTTCCCGTTTTCTCGGAATGACATTTGCCAGCAACCGTCGTTTGAACAACGTCATGCAAAGCGGAAAAAGCTGCTTCCATCCGTTACGTTTGAAAACTTTGCCGGCCTGCCGCTTACGCGTCGTCAGCCACGTGAAGCCTTGTTTGCGATGATTGTGTGATACAATATATGCAGTCCATTTCTACGAATCCGTGTCTGCACGGTGCCCTGGCCCACAGGTCCGTTGCTCTCCAGCCGCCTCCGCTTCCCAATCGATAACACCCCCCCCCCCCTTTCCCCGCCCAGCCGGACTCGTCTCGGCGCTCGCAGCTCTCGGGCGTTAGCAGGCGCGCAGTATTGATTTCCAGACGATGACCGCGTGACGGTGGCGACGCGTGGCGGCCGTCCATGGAACCAGATCGGTTCACGGACTGCAGTAGTTGCGGTGGGCTCGTAAACCAGGCGTAGTGCTCCCCGTCCACTCTCCATATTGCAAATTCTAAGTTTATGACGTTCCCAGAAACAGCACCTCATATCGTCCATGATGTGCCTGCAGTCAGCTTCGGACCGGGTCAATGCAACAATTTCAAGGGGCCCTGGATCTACAGGACACATCGGGGGTTCCATTGGCCGCCACCTTCGGTGACCGTCACCAAAATACGCCAGTCGGGCTGGCCGGCGTGCGCCCCCAGCCGACTCGCCCGCTTCGACCGGCCTAATTACGGCCGATGAATAAATAACGCACAGCCGCGTAACGCGCTGACCCAGAAGGCGGCGGTGCTCGGCTGGGCGCCACCGTTCGTGTCCACCGGCCGTGCCGCGGTCCGCGCGCGCCGCACGTCGCACCCCCCTCGCGGAACACCTCGAGGTCTGTGAGAGGGTACGCAGAGATTTTCCTTGGAAGCAATCCTGACGACCGGGGGAGAGGGGCGGGGGGCGGTTAGGAATGGGAGGACGTCTTCTCTTGATCTGAATGGCATATCAATATGAAAGATAATTCGGGGACTTCCTAAAATTAGTCGTCCGTTTGAACATTGTTTCCCCTGGGGAGTACACATTCCACGAGCGAGCTGACATTTTGGGCCATTGGGAAGGCATATGCCTTCGCGCCTGCTGCGGCATCTCTTCCCGAATAATCTTTACTTATATCACAGCGTAGCAGAAATTAAGCTTTCAGTAAACTGCAGGCATAAATAGGTCCACCGGGTATTGATTTACCCGTCCTTCAACGTAGCCGACTTGACCCGCTTTTGTGTGTCTGACGAAGGTAGGTACTTTTATGGAGCAAGGTGCGTGCTGTTGTTGGCGTTCGGCGTGAACAGGTATTTTAAGACAATAGATGGTATTCAATGTATTGCTTGCTTTTCATGCGATTTCCGTAAAAAGCATCATGCTTACGCTTTCTGACTGAAGATTCAGTCGCTATTCGAAACGCCTACCAATCCATGGACACTTCCTGAAATTACCATCATGTTATTTACCTGACCAAAATATATATGCATATATATATATGCATATATATATATATATATATATATATATATATATATATATATACATATATACATATATATATATATATATATATATATATATATATATATATATACTACGCGTTTCATGAAGCGGCCTGAGTAAAGGCTAAATCAACCGTTAATAGAACATTTCGGATTGCCAATTCATGTTTAATGTTCATTTAAATGTCAAATACTGTTAGTGGTCTTAAGCCTCAAAGGCCAGAATTAATTGCACTTACTGTTCAAGTCACGACAGTGTGTCCTGTCTCAGTATTGGCAAGCTTGCGATTGGGTGGTCGGTCACTAAGGTATAAGTTACCCACATACTTAAGGTTATGCCGCGGTCGCGTCCGAGACGTTCAGACTCCCCGCTCTAGCAAGTGGTCACCCAGGATCGGGCTGCTGAGGCGGCTGGTGGCTTGACTTGACAGATGCCAGTTGGCGAGAGGCGAAAGCGCCTCCACGATTGTACGGCCTGTCCATGTGAATACAAGTGATGACCAAGCTTCCCCGGTCGGTTGCAGGCAAATTTTTCCAACTAAATGCGCGAAGTCACAGTCTCAATCAGTTATCTGCAAGCCGTTTGGGCTAAACTAAAAAGAATAGACTACTGCATTAAAAAAACACTGGCACGCTTTTCGTGGCTCAACGCAAGCAGAACTTAATAATAAAGGGCGACAACCTTATCCTCCGAAACCTTGTGTCCTCTGAAACTTTGCTGGAGTGGGGCTCACAAACTTCGCCGTTTGTCGCAGTCCGCTTGCTGACGCGGGGCGCCGAATCGCGACATCTAGACAAACGCCTTGCACGGGCTGTGTGACACTAATGGTGCATGGTAGTGCGCTGTTTTGCCCCTGTGCTGTATCCGGAACCGCTCGAAAACGTCTCCAGTAAACACGGCTTGCTGATAGCTGTTGCCAGCACCAGTGGCTGCCGGCAATCGAAAGTGCTGGTACCCTTATGAATCTTACTCTACGTGTCTTTGAAGCGGTTCAGCACCAGGTAGCTGACGCCTGAAGCTGAGGAGTTGGTGCCGTCAATTATGTCCTAAAAAGCCAAAGCACCATGACTCATTCCGACTCGGTTACCGACTCAGTTAATAGCGAATCTTTACTCGGTTTAATCATTCCTTTCTTAAAAAGTCCAATGCTCTTCCAATATTTCAGAAAATACCTAAAAATCATAGTGTGGTCAGGCAAATAGCGTGACAATGTTGCCTACCGAAAACGCTCGCGAACTCGAGGCATTCTAACTTAATTGTACACCATATAGCGCCATAGCGGTAACTTTGTGAAAGTTACTTTAGACACCGGCATTGAAAAAAACCTTAGTTTTGTCTGACAGGCTGGAGTACGCCCACCGCCTACGATCCATCTTGAACACAGTCAAGCTATACTGAGAGAAGTTATAAGCGGGCAGGCAGAAAAACAAAGCTATGTAACAGGACAGAAGTTAGCCTTTGGTACGAGAATAACCTAGAGTTTGCCCCTAAATATCTTCGTTCGCTGTGCCTGTCCGGATCACACGCTGTCATTTATCGCATGAAGCAGCATTGTCCAGTGCGGTTTGAGGAATATGGCGCCATGCATGTTTTTGGTGCAAAAGTTAGCTAAATGCAGTTAAATAAAAAAATCGGGGCTGGGTAACATTGTCGCTCCCCTTGAAAAATGGGGTCATGACCCCTCATCCCCCTCCCTCTTCCCTGGTCCTACGCCCACACCGCGGTCGATACAGGAGCGGCGCCGCTATATCTGGGCTAATGGGCGTCGCAACACCAGGTGTGGACGGAGGGCGCCTCGGTGGTGGAGACAGGTCAAAGGGCCAACGGACCGGGGGCGAGGCGTCAGGCGTGTAGGTGGGACATCTCTGCCGTTTGGGTCCCGGCCCGGAGTACGCACATGCCACGAAGCGGCGGGACTGACGGGACGGCGGGACACCTAAGTGGCGGATCCTGTGACGTCCCTTCGCAGAACCTGCGACATCCCATTTCGACAGCAACGTGTCTTGACAGTGGTGGGAGCTGCAAGCTCATGGGCTAATTATCGCGAGCCACATCACCCAACGCACTTGGGCATCGTACGGCCTTCCCAACGTCGCACACCTATCGCATTCTTAAACGTGATGCAGGGATGAGCTTGTTAGTGGTTACGTGTAATGATCCCGTAGCAAACCGCCGTACATTTAGGCCAATATCCGCCAGCTGACCACATCCGATCCGCCCGTATCGCCAAGGTCTACTTCAAAGGCTCGTTTCCAGGGACAGGAAACATAGCGAGCCTGATGCTAAGCACGATACACCATTTAAACTAATTTATAGTCCGAGTGGGACAGCCCGGGCCTGTCAAAACCGAAATGAAATCCGCGGTCTCTAACCACTAACTGCCACCGGTGTCGTTGCTAGAACACGGTAAACACCAGCCGTCCGCTTTGAACTGGCTATGAACGTTGCCACGGCCGGCCGCGTGTCCACGTCGCGCTCCAGTGCCACGGCCGCGGTGCCACTCGGGACACGTGCCGCCGTTCCGGTGAGGCTTGTTCGACGGGACACCGTCACGTCAAAGTGGGAAACTTTCGTGGATTTGATCACTCATTCAAACGCTTTGTCGCCGCCGTCGCCACGTTGTGTCGAGCCCCCGATAGTTACCGTGCGTGACCTTACCTGAAACAGGGCGGTCACGCCATTCACTCACACGGGACCAAAGCGGCACGCCGCCATCGGGGACCACCCGGCTGTGCCATTAATTTTCCATGGGTTGGAGTCCGCAACAATGTATCTATAGCAATGTTTTGCCTGTTAAGTCGAGCATCGGCCTGTTGTATTTTACCACCAGACCTGCAGGTATGCAACGTTATTATGCAGGATGTATTTGCAGCTTCGCCTTTTGGCATTCCCCATTCCACCCTGAATAATTGGCTCTTCTTGGGCTCGTACTGAACTTTCTTCTCAGAAGCCCCAATGCATCTCTAAAAGCACGAATGGCGTCAAAGACGCATGGCGCTAAAGGGCCGTCGTTACTGGCACGCGTGTTGCCCGATGGGGCGTTCGTTTGCGTGACGGTTTGCAGCGGGTTATTCCGTGTTATTCCAAGCCTGCGTGCAGTCCTCTCTGGGAGGGCCGGCCGCGCATGATCGCCCCGAATGTTTCATTGCCATTAGGCGCAGCCATCGACCGGAGGCAGGACACGCCAGACTTGAGGGCAGCTCACAGGCCCGCCGCCTCACCCGAGCACAGCGCTCACCTGATCCCGTGAGATGAAGAGCGCACCGACGATATTAACTAACGTGGCCGGCCGGCGACCGATATTAGCAGGCAGTCGGTCGATGCAGCTCATCCGGCCGACCCTCCGTCAGGGGTTCATTTGGCGACCGACTCTCCGTCAGGGGTTCATCTGACGACCGACCCTCCGTCAGGAGTTCATCTGACGACCGACCCTCCGTCAGCGGTTCATCTGACGACCGACCCTCCGTCAGGGGTTCATCTGACGACCGACCCTCTGTCAGCGGTCCGTCTGACGACCGACCCTCCGTCAGCGGTCCGTCCGATGTCCGAACTCCGTCAGCTGTCCGTCTGGCGACCAACCCTCCCTAAGCTGCCTGCCTGACGACCGACCATCTGTCAGCGGTCCGCCTGACGATCGACCCTCCCTCATCTGCCCGCCTGACGTCCGACTCCTGTCAGCAGCCCGCCCGACGACCGATCCCAGTCAACAGCCTGCCTGATGCCAGACCCCTGTCAGCGGTCTGTCTGACGACCGATCCTCCATCACCTGCCCGCCTGACGACCGATCCCTGTCAGCAGCCTGCCTGACGGCCGACCCCTGTCAGCAGCCCGCCTGACACCAGATCCCTGTCAGCAGCCCGAGCTGCCCCGAGGCGCACATCGCCCGACGGTCTCCACCCCAAGCGGACACCGGCAGCGCGCGGGCATGAGTCTTCCCACGCGCCGAAGGTGGAGAGCGAGCCATCCAACCGGCACCCAAGCTGAGAGTTTCCTTGGGTTACACCAGAAGACGCTCTTGACCCTGTTCTGGAAATACGGTCTTTTACCATCCACACGGCGGCCACTGCAGCGGCCGGTGACACCCTGCCTTCTAAAATACCGTGGCGCTTTCGCTGAATACACAGTCACGGCCCTCGGAGCAACTTTCCACCCGTCAGAAGTGTTGATCCCTCCGGTGAAAACGGCGGCTGCGTCCAGGTCAGCACAGTACCGACTGTAAAGCCTGCTTCGTCAGACTTCGATGACGACGCGAAACACCCCAACCCGGCACACATGTCAGGAAGCGTGAGCGAAGTGTAAAATTGATAGTGTCAATTGTTTTGTGCATGTGCTCGCGGGTTTCAGCTGCCAGAATTCAAGCTTCATGCTTTCGCTATCTGGTGACCGTTATGTATCAAAGGACGTGTCCATTTCGATAGCCTCGGAATCTGAATTTTACAGTCGTGTTACTAATTTATAAACCTTGAATATTATGGAGTTCTAGTGTCATGCCCCCAACCACAACGTACCCAATGTGTCAGTACCAATGCCTATCTGATAAAACTCGTGATTGACACCCGCGGAACTGCTCGCTCTTGCTATAGTTTTTCATACACTTCTGGAAAACATAGCAATGAGGGTAATATCACTCAACCGCATGCGTGCAGAACATGTGTATTTCATTCAAAACATTCCACAGAAACACGTGTCGTGATTTATAAAGAAATGCATCACCAAAACATACCGATCCAACGTCACACTCGTTCGTGTTCGTACGTGATGAGATGTGCAGCTGCGCATGGCACCCAGACCAGCAGGTGGCTTCCTGGAACATTTGTGATGACTTCATTCCATCAGTGAACCACCGAGGACCTCCACAGAAGAGGTCGAAAAGCTACTCAAGCGCGCCTGACCATCCAGTGCATGACGGTGCGCGCGTGACTAGACAGCCGATGACACGACGAAACGTGCACAATTGGCGCGTGACCGTTTGGACGGATTTAGCTGATTGGTCCCGTGGACGACGACCAAACACTGGCGACATCGAGTGTACGAGACGAAATCTCTGGTTCGCCTAATGACCGTTAGAGGAGCCTGAATCCCGTTCCGGGATGAACTGAAGCTGCTCCTTCAGCTTTTGGTTTTCCGCCGTTGCCGCGCGAGACATAATGTCGAGCTCTTGGCTGATCCGTCTGGAAAAGCAATATTCAGACGTTACGTAAGAATGAAGATTTACGGGTGGTGCAACTCTGCATTTTGTTGATGAGCAGCAATAAATTTAGTGAGCTTAATAACCCAAGCCTCAATTCAATGGTTTCATTCATACTTGGAGCAAGATCAGATCATATGTTGGCTTCAGATTAACAGCACTTAGCCATGCGACGGGAACATTTCCTTTCCATCTGTCACCGCCACTCCTGATGCTCGAGCTGGAACTCTCGATGCTTGAAGTTCTACGACACGTTAAGTTTTCAGCAGCACGCAACCAAGTGATCCAAGCCGTCCCAAAATGACTGAAATTACCCAACTATACAGGGTTTGAACCATATTAACACTTCGTTCCAATAACTACTGTCCGCCTTAACCACCCCTTGTTGTGTCTAGACTAGGAGCAGTCAGGGATCTTTCCTCCCCTGCAGCGTCTATCTAAACACATCAGGATCCGCCAGGGACCCTTCCCAGCAATGTCAGGGCCAGAAGCAGTCAGGGCCTGCACTCTCCCCCTGTTCCCAGACCGGAAGGCGTTCGGGACCTACTTGGTGTCGACTCGTGCCTGCTCCGCCTCCTGCTGTTTCTCGTTGAGCCGCGACCGCAGGTAGGCCAGCTGACGCTCGTACTCGGAGACGCGGATCTCGTGCGAGCGCGCCTGGTCTCCCATCTCGAACTGCAGCTGCTGCAGCTGCTCCAGCGACTCCTTCCGCACAGTCTGCGCCGTCGTCAGGAGCATCACATAGCCATCCGTCAGCATCATCGGTTCTCACGGACGTTCGCAGCTGGCTGGAGACGAATGCGGTCCAGGCCACCCGGACGCGCATTTATCTATTGTTTCTTATAGTCACCGAAGACGTTCCAATTCACTTATGGTACTTGCTGCAGGCTTTGTACCTTGACATCTAGCCCCGCAGCGGCTAGCTGACCGTCAGGGAATATTCCGACACGTTTATGGCAGTTTGTGCTTGTGAAGTTCCAAATTTCGTCTCAACCATTTTACTTTTACCGTGCCGTGCGTATCGAACCTCATTGGATGTAATAAATCCGGCAGCCAAAGGCAACAACAGATGTGTTTCCCACCGCTTGCTGCTGACGGGCGTTATCCAACTGACCAAAACTGCGCATCACCATTCCGCGTGCGCGCCCTTGACCTGCACTGACCTTGACCTTGTCCTTGAGCCGGAGCGCGTGGGCGCGCTCCTCGCTGATGCGCTCCATCAGCTTGTCGCCGTCGCTCAGCTGGGTGGTGCTGAGCCGCGACAGCTGACTGCGCTCGGCCATCAGCTGATCGGTGGCGGACAGCACCTGAGGCTCGGCCGGCCGTGCGGCGCTGGTCAGCGACAGCGCATGGTAACAGCCCCGGCTCGCCGAGTTACAGATGGAGTTTTGCAGCTTGTGCAGGACATTGAGATTATCTTTAGGTGCAGCGCTTATCACGGAGGTTTTCTCCGCCGACTATTGCCAGCGGAGAGGAGGCCATGGCCGTTCATGCATGCCTTTAAGTATTGTTCGCAGTTAATCATTGACAGTACACACCTGAGCGGAACGATTGGTTAAAAAAGCTGGCTGTAGTGAATACCATCCAAGTTGTCTAAACGGTTCGTAACTAGTCCCGCAAGCTGTCAACGACGGTCTGCGTGTCACAGGCGTGACCTGGAAACGGTCCCGCCCTTATGGTGCCCGCCCGGGCGGCAGTCACGCTCTGACCTCAGCCAGGTGCTCGGAAGCCTCCGAGTTGACCTTGAGGGCCGAGTCAAGCTCTCCCTGCAGACCGGCCAGGCGCCGCTCCAGCCGGCTGTGGACGGCAGCGACTTTCGTCAGCGGAGGCGGCAGGGCCAAGCGGCAGCAGCTGCCGCTGCCAGCTGCTGACAGGGACGCCGAAGCCGAACACTGAACAGGCAGCCGGTCGGCATGACAGCGACGCCGGAGCCGAACACTGAACACGCAGCCGGTCGGCGCAGTACAACTGCGCAGCGCAGCTGGCCCACTCACGCGGCGGTTTTGTTGGCGGCGCGCAGCTTGGTTTCGGCGGCCGTGCGCTGGGTGGCGGCGTCAGTGAGCTGCACCACCAGCCGGCGCCGCTCTGCCTGCAGCGCCTCCGAGTCGGCCAGCAGCGACAGACGCTCCGAGGTGTAGCGGCCGCGCAGCTCCTCGAACAGTCTGCCGCCCGCAGCCCGTCCGTCACGCGACGCGGCGGCGAGGCAGCGGTGGTCCGGTCCGCACCCCCAGAGCACGGCGAGGGCACGGGACCGCATCCAGGGTCAAGGTCAGGTGTCAGGCGCGTGCTGTGGTCCGCTGTCAGGGGCTGGCGCCTGAGTGAAGCATATCTGATGTGGCTCAGTTATTTGTCAGCCTTAACGTGGCAGATGCCGGGCTCTAGTGACAGACGCCAGGCTCCAATGACAGATATCAGGCCCTAATGACAGATGTCAGGCTCTAGTGGCAGATGTCAGGCTCTAGTGGCAGATGTCAGGCCCTAGTGGCAGATGTCAGGCTCTAGTGGCAGATGTCAGGCTCTAATGGCAGATGTCAGGCTCTAGTGACAGATGTCAGGCTCTAGTGGCAGATGTCAGGCTCTAGTGGCAGATGTCAGGCTCTAATGGCAGATGTCAGGCTCTAGTGGCAGATGTCAGGCTCTAATGCAGATGTCAGGCTCTGGTAGCAGATGTCAGGGTCTAATGGCAGATGTCAGGCTCTGGTAGCAGATGTCAGGCTGTAGTGGCAGATACCAAGCTCTAACGGCAGGACGCCAGGCTCCAGAGGCAGATGCCAGGCTCTAGAGGCAGTTTCAGAAGTGACGGTTGCAATCCCGAATCCTTTGTTTGGACCTCTTTACGTTTTCAGCTATAAAACTGTGCCGCTGAAGGTAAGAGGACTTGTTTGTTCACACTACATCAGTTTTCAGACAAAACTCCGAAAATGGATAATCAGGAACATGATGCGTAAAATGATTTCCGAAGGACTACATCAAATAGACGTCACATTATGTCTCAAATCGAACATTTTAACCCGCGTAGCCAATTCCCCTCTCCCAATAACCACAGCCCCAAACGGACCCAGCCCTTGTCACGCTGCGCATATGACTTGGCCCGGGGTTGACCGCGCTCGGGCTGACCTGCGACAACTCGGGCCACGGCCTGCTCGTGCTGGTCGCGCGGCACGCTGCGTTCCAGCTCCAGCTGCTGCTGGTCGCGCTCGGCCAGCAGCTGTTGCTGCGCCGCCCGCTCGGCCTCCAGTCGGGCGCGCAGCTCGGCTTCAGACCGCTCCAGCTGCGCGAGTCGCGCAGTCAGCTCCGACTCTGCGGCACACAGAGGAGCTGGTACTCGAGGCAGGAGGGAAGAGAGGAGGTACCGTTATCAGCTCCGACACTACCGGAGATAAGAGACTGGTAACCAAGGTAGCAGGAGGTGGTGGCCTGGCCAAGAGAAAATAAAAACGAAAGAGAAAGAGGACAGGAGAACGAAGAAAGGTCCAGTCACGTATTGCTCCTTGGCTCTAGCTGGCTATCCATCAGCTGTGCAGCACCGTCCGGTCCAGCGACTCACCCGGCCGCCGTCCTGCTCTGGCGCCGGGGGGTCGGCACCCCAGGGCTGACCTTTCTCGTGATGGGCCGCCATCATCTCGGCCTGCTTGTCCTTCTGGATCAGCACCTGCTTGCTCAGCAGCTCGTTTTCCTCTAGCACGAGATGGGCGTTCTCCGAGAGGGCCTTCCATTCCTGGTGCGTGACGCCCGGCTGTCGGCGGACACCGAGCGGGTCAGACAGCGCGGACAGCCGGGGCGGACGCCGTCCTGGCTGTGCGCAGACGGGTGGACACAATCTTGAGCGGTGGGGCGCAGCCAACTCGTCTCAGGTCCTCATCCCGCTTGTGTCCCTGCTGATGTGAGAGAGAAAGCGTGCCGGGCAAGTCCAGCAACTGACGCAGCTTTTGCCGCTGTCTGGTGAAGGACAAGTTGGCGTTGCTGCTGCGAAAACGCTGATGACGAGGGGCAGTCAGCAACAAAACTTTACATATATAGCAGACATCAACTTGAGTATTTCGCGATCACGTAGCCTCGGTCGGACAGAGCAGTGTCACGCGACCGCTCGCATCAAACCTCTCTTCTTGCCAGTCTCTGGGAGGGTGGTATCAAATATTTTTGTTTGTTTACATTGAACTAAAATACCACAGCACGGCATAGATAGCAGCAGTGCATAGCAGTGAGTACAGCCTGCCACGGTTTTCGTAAGAAGTTCGATCAACACCGGAGAGCGTATGATGGTTTTGGCCGTAATCCATAATGCATTTTTGGACTTGACCTGGATAAAGAAGCCGCTTACGCGCGTTTTGTCATTAACAGGGGCGCCTACCATCGGGGGCCTGTTTGCGGGTTCAGCTGACTGAGCGGGCGCAGGACGGCGCCCGTGCCGGCGGCAGACGGAGCTCGGTCTCGCTCCCGCCATACACGCCGCCCGGGCAGGTCAAAAGACTGCCTCAAGGTCAGTGGAGCATATTTGTTCACTGGCTGACGCCTACCAAGTGTTTTAACTGAAACGAGCTCCACCGTGGTGCTAT
>NW_023596886.1:75360-110061 GCF_011947565.3 Pollicipes pollicipes
TGCATATCCGCAGCATTTGAGCTAGTCAAGCTTTGGTGCTAAAATATAGAAAATTCGATGTGCATTGTAAGGTCGCTGACCTATGGCGGATCAAAGCCAGGCCATGGCTGTTAGCGAAGGTAACTTCTGAGAATCGTGCAAGCTGATACGACATCGCAGTTTACACGAAGTCGTATATCTTTGAGACGATTTCTTTAACAACTCGACAATCTAATATATGATTAGGACGAACTCCATTGACCTTAGACATATAAAGTAAGGGTCAAGGTAAAATCAAAATTGCTTTTGTACTAAAGACCTTACCTTGACGAGTAGTTTCTTTTGCTAGTTTCGGATTTTCGGAACCCAGATAGGTCAGTAAATGCGTTATTGAACTTCAGTTACTGACCTTCATTGACTCGACCAGCCTTTTGTTTTTAGGAGCATGCCGGATTTAGGAGAATTAGCGCCCACTGAAATTCAAAAAAACAAAACAATGCCGCAGGTTTTCCCTCACCGTTACCTTCTCAATATTAAATAGGACCACTTGCCTTAAATGAACGCCAGTAATCTTGTGCTTAAAAGAGATGTCCGGGTTACAGGTAGCTGCATAAGTATTTCTGAGGAAACTTCGGACATCAATCTAGATTTTGACCTTGTTTAACCCAAAGTCATGACAAAGGGACCTCAATAGTGGATGCAAGTGATTTCACACAGGCCTATCTATCCTGTGAATTGGTGTCCTGATCTCAGGGCGGTGTCAAATCGACCCTTAACCCGAGCGCGTCGTATTCAACCGGCCACCCAAGCGCGTGTTACGTTGTCGATCTCTGACCGAGATATTGAACGTGTTATGCACAATCATCGTCCTTTTTAAGCGTTTTGGGAAAAATTTGGCCTAACGACTTGGCTTGGCTCAGGATGTTGCGGGCATGCATCATTGTTCAAGTTTTCACCGCGTGGCCGGACTTCGCTTGTAATATAGTGAATTAAATGAAAATACAGCCAAAAAAGCATTACGTGATGTACATTTTGTCATGAAAAGTCGATAGGAATTTCTGACGCCTACGCAGTAAGTTATACGTAAATTGAGGCTATTAAATACGATAAAATGTGCCGCGAAGCACAAAGCCTTACCATAATCCAAGGTATATAAACACTTTGAGAGATGGTGAATGGGGCTCCCAACTTTGGTTAGGCAGTGCCAAAAATTCCGAACTGCACTAACTTTTATCTGGGACAGTTGGTATTCTTAAAAGCTGCCGCACGTTGCAGCCAAATGCATACTCATAGCGATGTGTTATGGAGCATACTGCTTAGCATACTCATACCTAAGATAGTTGTTCTGCATTTATTTGATCCAGTACAAGAACGCGGAACCAGGGGCGGGGGCAGTGTGAGCAGCCCCCCCCCCCCCAACTTGGAAAGCCTGTGGATTTTATTTTTATTATTATTTTAGTATGCTAAGGGCCCATTCTGAACTGTAAAGGGTTATGTAAGCCTGTAAAAGTACACTCTGACCTGTCAAGGCTTCATTCTGGCCTGTGACGGGTCCGTTCTGATCAAAAGAGCGAAATCTAGTCTATAGGGGCCCATTCTGACCCATAGGAGGCCTCTTGTCTCTAGAGAATCCATGCCGTCCTGAAGAGGCTCATTCTGATCTGCAGATGGCCGTTATTGATTGTGGAGGGTCCATTCTGACCTGTAGAAGACCCATTCTGATCAAGAGAGTTCACTCTGACCTGTAAAAGCTTCGTTATAACCTGAAGGGGGCCCGTTACAACCATTCTGGCTGGGAGAGGGGTTCATCCAGGCCCGCGAAGCGCCTGTTCTAGCCTTAAATAGCCCATTTGGGCCTAACGAGGGCCCATTGTGTCCCGTAAAGGTCCCATTCTGACCTATGGTGCGTAGAAGGCCCGGCTAACCTGTAAAAGGCCCATTATTAACTGTGAAAGTCCTATTCTGCCATGTAGATGGCTCATTGTGAACTGAAGTGTTTCCATTTTAGACTGCAAAGGTCCCAGGCTCCCATTTTAAACTTCGAAATATTTTGTAGCGCCTCCCCCTCGACTCGCGCTATAGTTCCCCCGCCCCTGGCCCAGTATTCCCTCTTTGGTCACGCAGTGAGAGGACTCAGAGGAGCTTTGGGTTGGGAGGGTTCAAGTTAGCACCGGGGGTAGGTTGATGCCCAGCTAAAAGTATCTCAGATGACGCCCCTGTTTGTAACTCCCCTCCCCCTGAATGTGTTGTGCTGGAATACCTGTTCCTGATTTAGAGGAAAGTTAAATGTCACACAGCCTATACTCTTTGCACATTATTGCATAACCACGACTACTCTTCTGCTGCAAAAAGACGTTCGTTAAATCGCGCAAAATGGAAATGGAAAATTGGCCGTTTTGCCCTATCAACGTGGGCTAACCCCGTTGAGAGAAGCGCATTTACAGGACGTCAGGTTATTGGGACCTTCGACCCCCCCCCCCACCACCCCCACCACCGACCCTTACAGTCGTTTACACAAATGGATGCATCTGTCCCGAGTTTAGTATTCACTCAATGATTTATCAAACCACCCCAACTTGGGAAGGGTACGGGTCACCCATCACATTATCCCGCATCTTACTTCGCAGCATAACCAGCTCACTTTTTGCAGACAGAAGAAAATTAGTTTCGGTGACTTTAATAAATTTTTGGAAGACATAACATCAACCAAGAAGATGGATTTGGATGCTTTCAAGACGAAGTTGACGAATTGTGGCGATCCCGGAACCAAGGGCGCAACGGTAAGAATTATAACGGATTTGACGAACGAAAAATATTCCAGCAGGTTCAATTACACCTGGACTACGTGGGCATAATTTTGTGGTGTGACATCGCATTTTTCACTCCGAGGTTCACTCACTCCATTTTTCACATCTGGAAGTTTTTGTGCTGGTACGTGGTCTGGGAACATGAAAGTAATAATAATGAGACGAAGAACCAAATATGCGCAGATCAATGCCTCGCTCCGAACGCCACCTCGTATTCCCAGCTAGGAGCTGGAATACCTGCTGAGGGCGGAGGCTGCGACAGGCCCCGGGTGCAAAGGATTCATCCACTGCGCCGGACGCTTACGTGACGTCGGTGCTTCCAACCTGGGTCACGCGTGCGCTGAACCTAGGCCATGCTAAATCGCACTGAATTTTTCAAACTATTTTGCTTGGAAAAAAATATTTTGGGGTATTTTTGCACCAGATTTCCTTGCCAACATTACCATTCCTCGAAACTTTGATTCTCTGCGCTGAAATTGGTGGAAACCGCACGCTAAACTCGAAGTTTTCGGATTCATGGCATGCATGCCTAGAAATTATTACAGAGATCCCGGTGCTACGCCGGCCATTTCGACGCAACGTGCTGTTTATTGCAGGCTGGTCGCTGGTACCGTTGATTAAAGGAGGCTCTGTCCGCCCAGCCTTCCTAGCAGGTCTGGCAGCCTGTTTGGCGGAGGAGCTTACATCGTTTTGCCCGAAGAATCTAAGTTTCCCAAAACTGGATTTTTACGAGATTGGTGTAACTGTGTCTTGCTATGGAAAAGCGCGGGGGGGCAGTTTAAGAAAACTTGATTAAAATTAGTGGAACAGTTCACAGCCGCAGCCTACACCTGGGTTTCAACTGCAAACTGTGCCATTTTGCCTTTTCTTTTAAATGCTAGGTAGGACGTAACCAAACAAACGTACCGCCAGGACATTGGCGGATATAGCCATCCAGTTCGGGGAAAATGGCAAACCGGTCCGGCAAATAACAAACAATTGTGCATGTATATTTCGACTTTACCCCTAGTGTTTGGGTTAAATCTATTCGTGTCATATGAGAAGATATTCGAGGAAATTATAGCATTGACAATGTGGGGTCTGAGCCACGGTTTCCGTATTAGTTGAGCTGCCAGGCTTTTACTTCATATATGAGACCCTGCAACGTCGATCACCGCGCGACCTTTTGTCACGGAAATATGTTCCATGTAACCAGGAAATGTAAATAAGTTTAGTTGCCACTTGTGCAGCTTTGAGCGTTTTTCAGCATTCAAGATGGTGGCCACCGCCATCTTGAATGTTGGTCCGGTTCAAGTTCTTTTTTCTCGACGTTTTTAAAGGTCGTGTGACACCGCTCTTGAGGGGTTTTCTGGGACAGGGTGCCCATTCCCGCAGTTTTCATGCACCGGGTCAAAACGTAAGGTCACATCGAGTGTGAAAAGTCAAAGATGATCACAAAGTACTAAAATCACCTTAAGTGATCTATATATGTCTTTCGTTCTCTTCCTCATACTCATTGTAAGGATATCACTCGCAGAAACTGCATGCATTATATACGACAAGGTAAAGCCTTGCATGAAGATGTGCTACATACACGACGTATGCATCGAATGATACGCTTTTCACTTGAGTGGGTACGTATAGTCGAGTCGCCATCCTTATGCTTCCTATATTCTCCCCGTCATGTCAACTACCGAGAACTTTTGAGGGAAATCTTCTATGTAACTAGTTTTATGCACCTAGGAGAGCCCAATTAGCTTGGGTGCTACTTGCGCACCTTTGTGCATTATTCAGAATTCAAGATCGTGGCCACCGCCATCTTAGATGTGGGTCAGGTTTCAACATTCTAACTCGCCGGCTTGGAGGGTCGTGCGGTACTGTGCTTTTAGGGATTTCGATGTCAGGGAGCTCATTTCTTCAATTAATTTTTATGTTTGGGATCAAAGTCAAGGTCATATCGAAAGTAATAGGTCAAACTTGATTATGCATCACCAAAGAATTATAGAAATTATACCACTCTATGATCGATATGTGCCGTGTATTGTCTTCGGATACTCATTGTACGGATACAACAACAACCGCTGCGTGTATCATATGCACGTCTCATGCAGTATAGAAAACATATCAAGGCAAAGCCGTGTACTATCGGATGCATTATGCTGTCCATTTAGAAACTCGGTCGCTGCAGAGCGATTCACGATAATTGGGGGTGGGGGTGCCAGGGGGTGCTGTCATAGCTCAAAATTCATGCTACTGTAGCTATATATGGAGGAGAAGAAACAATGAAGTATGAAAGTCTCCGCGGGCCTCATGCCGCGATTCCCCAGAAGTTGTTTGAAGTTCCATCACAGTGACTGATTTGGAACGAGACAGTCTGTTGTTTGGGAAACAGTGTATGCTGAAAGACTAGACCCACGCAGCTCAGGTACAGGTCAAACATTGTAAAACCGTGAATAGGCGTAGCGAAATATCGTTTAAGTAACAGCTGCAGAACACTGGGCAAGAGTTGCAGGCGGGGTGATTACACTCATTGGGGTGTTTGGTCAGCATCCGGCTGGTGCTTGATGCCATGTCCCTTGTTACAATCGGCTCTGTGCAGATCCCGTGCACTGCCCCTCCACCAAGACGCCTGCCCGCGTCCTCTGGGTCGAGTGCTCTCGGGGCTGACCCCAGGTAATCACTCAAACTCTTAGCATGGCTTGTTGCCATTCAATAGAAGATGTTTTGGAGCGCGGCGATGATGAGCGGTGTTGCCCTTATGGCGTTGATCCAGGCCTTACTGCTTGCCCTGCTGTTCATGCCGCCACCAAACGCTGCGCTCATAGTTACGCCACGACGGATCCCCTCAGCAGTGTTCCTAAACAATCATGTACAAATAAGCTTAAAGGAGAACGTTATGAGATCCTGAATCGTTTCCGTTCTACCGAAGGGTCTTATAGATCTTGTTTGTTGAATATTTTCAAAAAGGCCTTTTCAGATCTTGGGCTACCAATACTTGCTTGCTGGCGTGCTTAACCAGTACCTCCTGGTGCATCACTGCACTGTAACTCCTGGTAAAGTACGGGACTGACCTAGATTTTCCACGGCTAGCTCAGTCCCAGTCCCAACAACCAAAAATGCGTGCCGCCACCCTCGCCCAGTATCGGTAACATTACAGCCAGTCTTTTGCTGTACGGGCCACATATGATGAATGACGGAGCCAATATTTCGCTCAGGAGAGGGTCAATTTGGGTGCAGGGCGCCCTTTAAGTCGAGAGCCCCTCTTTGTTTCTAGAGGGTCCTGCTTGTTAAAAATTCGTAGAGGCTTTTTAGACTCAGGATAATATTTTGATACATTTGGGACCTGTTTTGGAAAACCTTCGGGCGTTTTATGTTGCAAAAAGCTCCAAGACGTTCAGTTTCAGGAGAAACTTAGCATAATCAAACGGGCCTGGAGAAACTTAACATAATCAAACATTTCGTAAGCCGTGGGAACACGATTCTGTACCGTCGTTCCACTGTATCCACAGAAAGCGGTCAAGACGGGTGCCGTGGACCGTCTCACAGACACCAGCAAGTACACTGGCAGCCACAAGGAGCGCTTCGACGAGTCGGGCAAGGGCAAGGGCATCGCCGGAAGAGAAGAGCAGACCAGCAACGACGGCTACGTGTCAGGCTACAAGGAGAAAGACACCTACGACAAAACCCACTAGGTGGCAGCACTATCGCCCGACAGGCGGCGCTCGGTGGTCAGTGTACGCCACATTCACGATTCAAGCTGGGGTACGCCGATCTCGGAGGACTCTTGAGGTATTGTGACAATTGACGAGCGTATTTTAAACGTTGTGAACGCATGATGTTGAGCACCACTGGCTCGCTGCCGTCCGTACAACTTAAGTGATCGCGACGTCTGGAAAACATAACGAAATGCTCCTATCCATGGCGCACGTCGTTCTTTCGACATTGTGATATTTTATCCAGCCGTAAATCATCGCAAATATTGCTGCGTATTTAGTGCAGAACACAACGATCCACACGACAGCGGAATAAAAGTCCACTAAAAATTTGTTTCGTTTGGTTTTGCGTTGGAGCCGCGGACAGCTAAACCAGGGCGATTCGCTAACATTCCTGATGCCCACCAGTGATTATTGGTGTGAATTCGCACGGTACATACAGGGTTGCAGCGGATCCAGCTATGCAATGAGACCGTGCCTGCTAGAACGGTACTGGCCGTAGCGTGGGGCAACTTTTGCTGACTAGGCTATCTTCCGCCAATATGGAAATATGATAACATACGGGATTTTAGGTTTTACTGAGGGAATCCTCAAAGTTGTTTAACTAAAATATGGAATGCGTGCGTCTAGATTCAGGTAGTTGAGAGACCTGCGCGTTTCCTGGATTCCTGCATGACCATGTGTTAACAATGTCGGATGTCTTTGTGATTCTTCACACACCGGCCTGTTGCTCTGCGTGGTGTCAACACAATGCGCTCCAGATCAGAAAAAATCACCGAACTCTTTCCAAAGATCCTGCTCTCATAGTGAGGCGGGTGACCAGGGTGGCATGGTGACCGGGGCGGGTGTTCCGATATGTAACGAGCAAACGGGTGTTGCAATATGTAACGGGCCGACGGGTGTTGCAATATGTAACGAGCAAACGGGTGTTGCAATATGTAACGAGCAAACGGGTGTTGCAGTATTTAACGTGCAACGGGTGTTGCAATATGTAACGGGCGGACGGGTGTTGCAATATGTAACGAGCAAACGGGTGTTGCAATATGTAACGGGCGGACGGGTGTTGCAATATCTAACGAGCAAACGCGTGTTGCAATATTTAACGAGTAAACGGGTGTTGCAATATGTAACGGGCGGACGGGTGTTCCGATATGTAACGAGCAGACGGGTGTTGCAATATCTAACGAGCAAACGCGTGTTGTAATATTTAACGAGCAAACGGGTGTTGCGATATGTAACGAGCGGACAGGTGTTGCATTATTTAACGAGCAAACTGGTGTTGCAATATTTAACGAGTAAACAGGTGTTGCAATATTTAACGAGCAAACGGGTGTTGCGATATGTAGCGAGCAGACGGGTGTTGCAATATTAACGAGCAAACGGTTGTTGCAATATCTAAAGAGCAAACGGGTATTGCAATATTTAAAGAGCAAACGGGTATTGCAATATTTACGAGCGGACGAGTGTTACGCTATGCAACAAACGGACGAGTGTTGCGATCTGTAACGAGCAGACCGGTGTTGCATTATTTAACGTGCAAACGGGTGTTGCAATATTTAACGAGCAAACGGGTGTTGCAATATTTTAAGAGCAGACGGGTGTTGCGGTATGTAACGAACGGACGGGTGTGGGATATGTAATGAGCGGACGGGTGTTGCAGTATTTAACGAGCAAACGGGTGTTACAATATTTAACGAGCAAACGGGTGTTGCAATATTTTAAGAGCAGACGGGTGTTGCGGTATGTAACGAACGGGCGGGTGTGCGATATGTAATGAGCGGACGGGTGTTGCGATACTTAACGAGCAGACGGGTGATGTAATATTAAACGAGCAGATGAGCGTTGCGATATTCAACGAGCACTTGACACAACTGATCTTCTGTTCAAAACTCTCCGACATGATCATCAAAAGCTTTTTATACAAGACCACATGCTTGCCAACGCTCACAACGCAGTGGCCGCACTTAAACGCTTTGTGTCCTTATACAAGCTGAGCGAGTGAAACCAAACAAGCCAAACGGCCTGATGACGTTCGTTTCCACTTGTCAAGAGGGCTGAACGGGTTCGCAGCGACAGTTCGGACTTCCAGCCCAAAAGACACCGACTAACTGCAGCGCCGGTGAACAGTGCACGCCGTGCAGGCCGGGCCGATCAATAGTGGGACTCGCACGCGCTCACGGCGTACGCTGTCTGGTCGGCCGCGCCAAACCGGACCATACGAGCTTACAATCATCACGTACACCGTACATGTCCCGGTGCAGTCACCTGCTTCTGAATGCACATTCGGTGATCTGTCTGCTAATGTGCTAATTGTTAGATGCTGATGCAGACAGTTATTTCACTAGCTTCATGTTTTGTCGCACCTACGGCGTCCGTGACGAAGCCGTACTGTACGACGAAGCGACCATGATGAAGCCCCACCGAAGCCATACGCTGGCAGCCTCCGAACAGACGCAATCGTTGTTCACACGCGCACTGACACGCAGAGCATTGGCGATGTCATGACGTCACCTTCGCAGTACGTTAGTGTCGGACAGCTGGTGGCAGCCGGGTGCGCGCCAAACCATTTAGTGGGCGTTGAGCACGAGCTAAGTTTATCTTCAGGTTACCCGCCAGCCAGCTGCGGGGCTGAACTTGGCAAGCTGCTGAGGGCCTCACCCGGTTAATTCAGCGTAGAGCGGTCGGTCGGCTTGTTACTGTCGCGAAGCATTTAACTGAGAGGTGGGTGCTCCACGGCGGCCATATAATGCGTCTCAATATGCCGCGAAGGCTTGAATCTTACTCTATCCCTAAATTATTAACACGGTTAATTTTTGCAGGAGGAAGGCAAACTTGTGCAGTCTAGAATCTTGCCAAATCAAGCTAACCATATTCATGATCATGCTGGGCGTAGTTGAAGCCGCCGTTCTGTTACTTGACTTCAAACATGCCCAAATCGGCAGGTTTAAATAATTTTTCCCGATCGTTTTGTGGCATGATCAAGTCGCCAGTCATTGTGTGGTGAATCGTCAATGCCTTGTGCTGCGATTTGTCCCAGAGTGCAGATTGCGGATGGGAAAAAGTAGTGCAATAGTCTAAGCGATCGGTCAAACCGTTTGGCGTTCATTGGTGGAAATTCGTGCAAGTTTGCTACAAAACGTCACTCGAAATTAGTCGGGATGGCGTGGATCATAGCGAAGGGGCTATCAAATACATTCAAGTCAAAAACATCATGAGCTTACTATCCGTGACACCTGAGCGAGTCCCATGACACGTAGATGGGCCATTAGTGTTGATCTGATTATTATTGACTAAGGCGGACTGCCTCACGATTCAAATAGATGAATTTCCGACAAAATGTCTCAACATTATTGGCAAAAATAAAGATTGTCCCGTCTGTTCAATGCTGAAAGCACCTTAGCATTCTATATTGAGATATAGAATATATATTACTACCTGTTCGAAATTCAAATACCAAGTCTACCAGTCTTTGGATTTTTCAGTTTCTCAAGAAAAGACAGCGCTGTTTTCGTTTAGTCCTCGCATTGAATGCCGGCTATGGACCATGTGGAAGTGGAAATGACAAGGACTTTAGGCGTCCCCCTCCCTTGGTACTTTTTTATTACAAAGATCCATAGACGCACCAAACATTCGGTGGTTCATGCGGAACTTGAGCAGATTTGTAAAGGCTTTTTCGTTGCTTGAGGTCATGGCCGAAGTCATATTAGGTCATATCATCATTCCTATTTTGCCATGTTTCCTTTGATACCACATCTCTTTATATCTGCGTGAAATTGTCTCTAAAATATGCTATAAGTGCTAAAAATAATTGTTTGCATCCACTAGGGGTGTGTGCCACAGGTCAACATAAACCATCGATTTTGTTCGTTGTTTTTCCATTTATTTGGGCCTCACCCTAGGCCCCTGACATACGTTAACCTTTCGGGGGATAACGCTACCATATCTTGGCCGGGAGGCAATGCTTATCAAAACGTGGAATTGAGCTAGACTTTGATGTCAAATAAACACAGTGTCATGCGGCAGATCTCAAGGTCATCTCAGGTCATTGAGGTCACTACACTAAGGTGAGCTCTTCTTTGTCTCACAGGTGACTAGTTACATTCTAACATACAATTACATCAATACTGTAGGTATTATATGCATCAACAAGTTGTTGCATAGTGCAGTAGACTGTGACGCTACTAACCTGATTTGCAGAAAACTCGTCATAGCTTTGTTCATTTCCATGCGTGTTGCATCCATTTTCCATCCATCATTTTTGAATCCATCCATTTTCGTATATTTGTATAACCCATGGAATTTCGGTATGAACGCTGATGTGGACTGAATAAATTTAACAAGCTAACAGGAGTAAACAACTTTGGGCTGCTATGATGTTCATAAACCTGGTTTTAGAAAGTTATCACGACTGCTTTCTTTTTGAGCATTTGCAGTTGTGTTTTCAGACCTGAAATTTTCATAACATTCTTGGCAGAAATGCTTCGAAAAATGATTATTCAAAATTTTCAAAAGGGAATTTTGTGCCCCATGTTTCCTTGCAATGCGTCGTATCCATCAGCTATCGTCGATGTGTGCGTGTGCCTGTGTGTGCTCGGACCGTGGCCGGCGCGTGGGCTGCACTGTGCGCGAGCGCGTGCGTGAATATATGTGAGCGTGCGGTTACGGGTGCGGATCAGGGTGCGGATATGTGCATGCTGCGGTGTGCGCGTGCGGGTGGTGCACGTGCGTGTGTGTGCACTTGCACTTAAGCGTGTGTGCGCATGTGCTATTTATTTAAAAGGGGCCGTAGCAAGTAACGCACGTTGTCGCGTCTCTGTACGTTTGCGTGTGCGTGTGTGTGTGTATGTGTGTGCGTGTGTGGATGTGCGTGTGCGTGCGTGCTTGCGTGCGTGCCTGTGTACTTGCTTATACTAACCCCCGCCTCCACCCTTCGTTATCCGGAGTAGGACGGCATCCCACCAGTGCGTGGCCGTCGTCTCCCTGAGGCCAGAGCAGCCCGCGCAGTGTCGGCGGGCGGGTCGCCCGCCGGTCCCGCTGCTGATGGAGCTCGTGGGGCGCGGCAGGCCGGCGCACGCGCGCGCCGCCACCGCCGCCGCCGCCGCCGCCAGTTGTCCCACGGCCGTGCGGCGAGCACGCCCGGTGACGCCCAGCAGCGCAGTCCGCACGCCGACCAGCGTCAGTGCCGGGGGAGGACGGCAGACGGAGCCGGCAGCGGCCGACGAGCGGCGGTGCGGGGCGCGCTGTGAGAGTCGCCAGGCAGGCCGGCAGCCGACACAGCGAGAAACTAGCCACAGAATCCAGGTGAGGCGTGGCATTGGTGCGAGATGCCGATAAGCACAAACAAACTGGCCTACCCGTATCAGCGGCATTGCCAGTCGTGCACGTCCGCGCTCGGTCTGTACCTCAGACCTCCTGAAACACGGAGTGTTCTCTCCCGACTAAGTTGTGCTTCTAAAGTTTTGCTTATGTTGTTCTGTGCACTCAGCTGCCTGTTTGCACTTTATATTGCACCCGATCCGTGCCCAAAAGACTACAGTGCATTGTTTTAGTGGCTGAAACCGTGCTGAACTAGAAAGATACAACGTCAGCGGACGTAGAAACCAGCACTGCAGAAGCCACGCGGAATATACGGCGGTGAACAAATACTATACCCCCATTCGAATACTTAAAGCATTTTCCCCGGTTCTGTGGTGAGGTCAGGCTGCGCCAGCAGTATGCGTTAGAGGGGACGGGAAGGGGGAGTCGGGGGCGGTAGAGCCTATGTGGTCTTCTTGGCATGGATGGGGGGGGGGGGGGCTTCCTGTAAAGGGAAAGTTCTCGTCGTAAATTACTTTGGCTGTGAACGACTAGAAAATAAGGGGTCCTGGGATGGAATGGGAAGAACACATAATGTTTTATGTGATGCATCGTAATACTTGTAGGGGCCATATGAAATACCATCGTACTTTTCTCCTATTCATTGGTTCCGTGGCGCATTTAAACGAAGAAGATCGCCATTGCCCCGTCCGACAACAGCGAAACCAGCCCGGCCTGTTAATCAGATACGCAATCCGCGCTATCATAAAAAAATAAAATCATGGGTACAGCAGCACCACGCACTTGGCATTTTCCACATGCGCTGATGACGCGCCACTGGTCAGCAGCCGCCGGTCTCACTTGAGCCCAGAGCTGGCCCGGCTGCGCGGTGCGCCTCCGGACGCCGGCATGACTACGCACACACTTCAGCACGCGGCGCTCGGCCTCACAAGCCCTGAGTCAACACGGCCGTTTTCGCTGCCAACGCCGGCGAGTCAGACACGGGCGAGTCCAGTCGACGGCCGGGTCACGGTGCTGGACACCTGTGGGCGGGCGCCGCCATCCGGGACGGTACGAAGGACTCTCGGCCGACGGGCCACGGAGCAGGGGCCGCGAAGTCGTCGGTCAATTGGCGAGTCGCGACGACAGAGGCCAATTGGTACATGATGTCACCACCACGGCCTAATTGACTTACGACCCGAGCTCCGCCCACTAAGGTGGCGTTATAGATACACGCCAATGGGGAGCGCTTTTAGCTCCAAATGCGGGCACGAGTAGAATCAGCTGATTCAACGCCATGGAGATATACACTGCGCAGGAAGGGCGCCCTTGAATGTGATTTGAATAAAGGCTATTGGCAAGCAATCTATAGCTAAGTACATTATTTTCGCTCACACTCTCCACATGAGGTTGTAGTCTGTTGGTCGGACATACAAGGCCGTCAACAGCGCACCGGCCGTCGCTATGCCTTGTTATCTCAGCACCGATGACTAAACAAACACGCTTACTTCGCCTCTTAGCCGAGTGGTAGACTTTGGTCGTGACGTTATAGGTAAGGAATGGGCGTACTTTGAAGTAAAGGATGGGCTTCCATTGACTTATGAAAAACGCCACTCAGGCGGGTTCCTTTCTTACGTTGAGACCGGCCACCTTTTAGTTTATAATTTAACCGAAGTCGAATATCGCGATGAGTTCTCTTTTCGTAGCACACCATGTAAGTGCATTCTAATTTGCTTTAACGTACGGCCGAATTTCCACTATCTTCAGGAAAAAAACGAAAAGATCGGTGGCACAGAAATGCCACTTCTGCCCGCGTCTCGCTCATATCATTCCATTGCCGGATTTGCAAGGTCTGGTCGCAGAGCACACGCTGAGCCGTCGCATGACCACAGTCACACAATGAACGGCCATACGCTTGAGACAACGGACGCGCCGACCCGTCCGCCGGAACGCAGGCGGACGTTGGGTCGTCACGTGGCGAACCACCGCCTGACTGCAGGCCGGTTCACCCTGAACCGTCACGTGAAAAGCGTCACACTTTGAACCGTCACATGAAGATAACCACTCGCTGAACCACAGCTTGGCGGCGATCACATGTTGCGCCATCATATGCCGCCAGGCACACGCCACACCGTCGCACGACGCCAGGCATACGCTGTCGTGTGAGGAGCCGGCGTGTCACGGTTCAGTTAAAGTGGCATGAGGACAGTCGCGCGCTGAGCCGTGACGTGACAACAGGTACAGACTGAATCGTCACATCACGACAGGCACACACTGAGCCGACACGTGACTGCAAGTTGGCTGACTCAACGCAGGAGAGGAGCGGTGAGCAGCCCGGGACAGATCCGCCTTGGCGGGGCCCGGGGGCACACCTCGGCGCACCCAGTGAAGTCATCGGTCGCTGCACTCACCGTGCAGTGGTGAACAACTCGGACGTAAAACATTACAATGCGCCTTGTGGCCGGAGGGAGCGGTGGAATGAAGCGCTGAGACTGGGAGCGCTGCGTTGCGTCAAGGCATGGCCGTTGGATGGGCGGCTCAACGCCCCCGCGGGGTCCTCGCGCCCTGCCGCAGAGGGGGGAGGGGGTGCATCAGAGAGGCCGGATTAGCCGGATCGGGCCGGGCGGCGCGTCGCCGTGAACTTGGCACTCTGGTGTGTTTTGATTGGCCGCCCGCGGCGCCGTCCGGACTCTGTCCGCGCTGCTGCCATGGCCTCAGGCGCTTCTGCGCTCCCACACCTGCCCTGCTGACAGACGGGCTCGGAAATCCGCCCGACGCCGACCCTGCAGTCGGTTATACCAACACAGCAGCGTGCAAGTTCGTGGCTCAGGATAACTTTGGCACCAAACAGTGCTGTTTCCGACACAACTGCCAGCCTGACTGAGCCCCAGTGTGTTTGCTTGCGATGTCCAGGGTGGGATACACAAAATACATGGAGATTCCTGCAACTTAATTGGGACCAAATCTAGCATGACAGCATAGATCGGGAACTTTGTCATCGGAACAAATAAAGATATATGGGTGATGGCGACCTGGAGCAGGAACATAGGCATGGGGAGGGCCGTGAGGGTATGTGCCTCGTCTTCCGGGGCCAAGAATTTCGCATGACACAGTGGGCAATTTCGCGGTGCGCACGGACTCAGGAAGGTACCGAATCCGTACAACACCGACGCGTGCCACAAGGCAGCGCGGACTTCTCAGTGTTACTCATTATCCTCGCGTGGTGGTGTTTCGGTCACGGGTCCCTTGGTGAAACCTCAGCAGTCACCCATGCACAATGCCAGGTCGGGGGGGGGGGGGGGGCGTAACCCTCATCTGTCAACGTTGCCAAATCTTCCATCCTCCCTCTGGCGCCGCTGAGCCAGCCCACAAGGCCTAGTGGCGCTACGCTCGATGGATTCGGGCCGAAACTCATAACCATCGTGCTGCATTTCAGCGGAAGTGAGCTGAGCGAGGGGGGGGGGGGGGCGGGCATTGCGCAGTCGCCAGCCCAGCTGGCGCGCGCGTGCGATGATGGGCTAGCATCGACGCTGCGCGTCCTGCCCCGCCCCGCTCTGCCCCGCCCTGTCACGCCCCGCCCGCCAGGACCCATCAACTTCACCGCTGGCTGATTATGAACTGCACGCGTAGTACACCGGACTGGACCGGGCAGGATGTTGGCATAGCTGATAGCTCGGCCAGACAGTGACTGAGAGCTGGCTGGCAACGCGAGGCCACCAACTACAAATGCATGTGTGCATACGCACGCACGCACGCACGCACGCAGTGAAAGGGAAATACAAGTATATATATATATATATATATATATATATATATATATATATATATATATATATAGATATATATATATATATATATCTCTCTCTCTCTCTCTCTCTCTCTCTCTCTCTCTCTCTCTCTCTCTCTCTCTCTCTCTCTCTCTCTCTCTCTCTCTCTCTCTCTCTCTCTCTCTCTCTCTCTCTCTCTCTCTCTCTCTCTCTCTCTCTCTCTCTCTCTCTCTCTCTCTCTCTCTCTCTATATATATATCTATCTATCTATCTATCTATATCTATATCTATATGTAGTATTGTATTATACATATAAACATAAAAATGTTTTATAGCACATAAAAGTACATGCATATGTTTTTTGTGTATCTATGCATATCTTTGTCTACGCATCGCAAGGTTTTTGTGGTCGTTGGCTGTTTACGTGTGGAGAGCTGTTTGTTGGCAGATGCTATCGGATTTTGATTATACAGCCAGTTGTTTGTCTTGTCTTGGTTTAATATCGAAGTACCCTGTCATGTGTCGTATTTCGTTTTCCAATGTAAAAAAAGATGAAAAGATATTGTTCGCTAAGATCCGTTTGGTTCATGCGGATTTTGTCGGAAATCCTGTCCAATTATGATAATGATGAAATGCTTGTCTAAGGAATCATTTTGCAACGCTAATCTTATAGCGCCGAGAACATTCGGCGCCAGCATTTAAGCGTCGTGTGTCGTTAGTCCGCTTTCGGAATATAGTTGTCCTGAGTCGCTGTCCTAGTCCATCAACAGTCACGCCACGCCACAATACTGCATTTTCAATATTTAACTCTGGCTAGTTTTAAGCCAGCACCTGTTTTTGGGACTAAACATGACATTCTATGTTACATAGAATGTCATGTAAACATATGGGGACAGTATTGGAGAGTTCAAAACCCATCGAAGGCTGCATCGGACAGTACATCGGAGCCTACATCATTAGGCTCCGATATTCAGTGACATTAAAATATCTAGGAAAGGAAGCGAGCCATGCGCTTCCATCTCTTCTGTGAATTATTCCCTGATCACGCGCTTAAATGTTCGAGGAGCTCTGCAGCATGGTACTCTTTCAAAACTACACGCGTGTCGTCCATGTACTCCTCCATACCTTGATCTCACGAGGAACTGTTCACTGAATCTCACTTCAGTTCCCCATAAACGGATTGGCTATAACCATGCTGACAGGGCATTCCATCGCTGTTACCTGGTACTAGTTTTAATCACCGTTGGCTTGGAAGTGCGTGGTATCAAAACGCAGGCGTGAGAGTCCAATAATATCCTCGACCTCCACGTTGGTTCAACACCTTATGATTCCAACTTTGTTCCTCCATGAGTCGTTCTACCATTCTACAAGCCTTGTCAGGAGGAACGATGCGAAAAGTGACTACATCAAGTAATACCATTACTGCATCTGTCGCTGCCTTAAATATGTGAATGAAGTCGGTAAGTTCCTTACAAGACTTGATATGATGCTCTGTATTTCCCGCGATACGCTCTAAGAGAAACGCTAACTGTCTGGACGCGGCATAAGTGGCATTTTGCAATTAAAAGAGGCGATTCCCCTACGTAGTCAGTCCATTTAACGTGGCGCAAGCGGTTGCTTTGATCTTGTTAGCGCTCAGGGGTCACGGCGCAGCCGAGATTTGTACCCGGGCCCCACGAGTTAGTCTAGCGTTGTAATCATTCGGCCATTACGGCACTCTATCATGAGAGACGGACTCCATCGAGGACATTATTGGCCATAAATACAGTCGTCCTTGAGCCACGTACTGGTCCATCAAGTCATGCCAAGAAACGATATCACGTTTTCAACACTTTACTCATTTATTTTGTTTTCAACACGCGACGGTTTTTAACAGACGTGTTAAAAACTGTGCACTGCATGGGACACCCCGTAGTTAACACGTCAAAACGGGCGTTGTCTTCAGTTGGCCTTGATGCTAATGTATATGGACCATACACAAAAATTACCCACATGCCCAAGAATTGCCGGGGTCCGGAACCCATTGACTCAATTGGTGGTAACGCTCTCATCTCGAACTACGAACACGCAGTTACCAGAGACCTTTGCGATCGCCTAAACGCGCAGGATCAGCATGGAATTCCAGCGCTCCACTGAGGGAGCCAGATGTGTTAAAGACCACCCGAAATGTCCGCGAGAGTGACCACACTCCGTCAGACGGGTCACCCACGCTCTGCGCCAATACGAGGGGAAGTCGTGTGCCGACGTTACGAGGCGAATCCATCACAGGCCTATTACATCTTCCACCGTCTCATGCGCTTTTAACGTGACCAGTTTGCGGATGACGTTTCAGTTGCCCCTCCACCCCCCCCCCCCCCCCCTCCACACACACACCGATGTTCAAGCACGGAGTGAAAGGCTGGGCTTAGAAGGCCGTTGTTCAGAGGTCCCAGCGCTGATTGCAGTATCTTATCTTGCCTTCGGACATTCGAAGCTCGTTCAGTACACATGCGAACAAAAAAGCGAGCAACGGTGATACGACGGTTTATCAGGTCACGATATTATCAAGACACGTTCGCAAAGGACCGCCAGCCGAAAGTCGGTTAAGAACATGGGGCGCCGTAGACGGCATGCCTGCTATTCAGGGGCTCGCATGGCACGCGTCGATTGATAGTGGTGAAGGCCAGTGAATGCATGATATTTTTTTTAAAGGAGTATCCTAAACGTGTGTCCTAAAGAGGCGCTCAGCCAGAGGAAAGGTCAGCTAGCCAGGCTTATCAGACCAAACAATGAGGTTAAGGGATGTCAGACAACGGAGACCTCAGTACGTGACATCCCATGGTGTCAGCAGCGGGAATATTCCTCATACAGGTACATCTTCCCCCCCCCCCCCCTCCTGGGTGAACCCGGCTGCGCCCGGCTCAGCTCGCTGCGTGGGACCCTGGCTGCGCCCGGCCCGCCCGCTGCGCCGCTGCTGGCCCGTTCGGCAGCGGAGCCGGGTGGGAACGCCGCCGGTCAGCGCGCTCGTTCCGTTTCGTTCCGCGGCGCCGCGCGGCCCGCCGGCATCGCTCCGCGCACCGTTCTACGGTAATGAGCGGCGTAAGCCGGCCGCCGGCGCCGCCAACACCCCGGCGCTGCTCTCCACGGCTGTCGCGCGCTAACACGGCGCGTGCGCCAGCTGGCGCGGCCGGTAGGGGGTGGCGGCGTGCTGTTGCACGGGCTGCGCCAGTGCCGGGCCGACCCCCTAATGATGCGGCGCACACTGCTGCCATACCAGCGGCCACACCAGCGGCCACATTAGCGGCCACACTAGCCGCCACACCAGCCGCCACATTAGCGGCCACACCAGCGGCCGCATCAGCCGCCACACCAGCGGCCGCATCAGCCGCCACATCGGCGGCCGCATCAGCCGCCACGTCAGCGGCCACACCAGCCGCCACATCAGCCGCCACACTAGCCGCCACATCAGCCGCCACATCAGTGGCCCCATCAGATGGCGTGACTTAAGGCGCACGCTGAGCAGCTGCTCAGCCTTGGTGCCACCAGATAGGGGCGGATGTCCGTGCACACGGCAGGCGATGTGCTGACTGCTGTGTATGACGGCTGAGCAGCTGCTGGTGGTGTGTACGACGACAGGGATGGGATAGCTCCACGCTGGGCAACGGTTGTTTCCACGGGCAGACTTGACGACGTGCTGTACTCTGGCAGATCGACAGACTTGACGTGCTGCAGCCCGGCAGATCGTGGTCGTGATTGAGTTTGTGCGCGGTGTTCCGTGCCAGAATGTCGTTCACGTCTGCTCCTGCCCGTGTGTTTTGTGCGGACGTAAAGTTGTCGGATCCGACCGTGTGTCGTGTTTTACCAGGGTGTTAGGGAGTTCTTTTGCTGACATGGTGTTGTATTCCGGCAAAATGTCAGAGTTCAGTTCCTATCAGTGTAAGGCGGCAGGGTTCTCTGAACCGGGCAGGACGCCGTCCACGCAGCTGCCCCTGGTGTGGTCGGTCCCAGGAGCCGGCCGACTGCTGCTGACCATCCGCCGTGTGTCGGCGCCGGCAGGATGTCGGAGAGCGAGGACGCCTCGGCGCCGGCCACGCCCGCGCGCCAGGACAGCACGCCGGCCGCCTCGGACGCCACGCCCAGCACGCCGGGCGGGTCTGAGAACGGCGAGCCACGCCGGGGCCCGGCCGGCCTCCAGCAGCAGTTCCGCGCCTTCGCCAAATACGGCGACAGCAAGTCGGACGGGACGCAGATCACACTCTCGCAGGCCGACAAGTGGATGAAGCAGGCCAAGGTCATCGACGGCAAGACCGTCACCACCACCGACACCGGCATCGCCTTCAAGAAGTTCAAGTCAGTGTTCCGCTGGCGGCCGCGTGTTGTGCTTTAGTCGTTTCTGCTTCACTTAAGCGCGATTGGTGTTTGAGATGGTTGAGAGGTCTGTGAAGCACTGTTGTCCCGTGGGGGTCGGGCAAGCGCGCGACCGGTTAGGGTCACACGAGCAGTAAAACGTCGGCTGACGCAGACGCGGTGTAAACTAAACATGACCGCTAATTTGTGTGTGTCAATAAGTCAAAACGCCTCTTTTCCGGCCGCTAAAGCTATTCCTGACGTGTTTTTAGCCTAGAAGTGTATTCTCGCATCCGCGATAAGGAGAAAGCTTCGCTTTGATTTATTAATGTAGAAAACAGCCCACGGAGCTTTGAATTACCGCCTGCCGCTGGGATGAAAGCGGTTAATGTCTGATGCTCCGCGCCTCAATCAAACACATCCATCCAAATGATGCATCTTGGGCGCTGACGTTTAGATGAATGGCTCTAAAGCAGTCGTCATCAGATTCACGCGTGGTCTATTATGCTCCCCGGTAGGCTATGGTTTTTCAAGATTATCTGGTGCTAATTTCGTCACGTAGTCTGTAATCTTGCTTTTTGTGATGCAGACATCGCTTATTTACAGGCAGCAAAAGATACATTTCAAGGAGTTTCAGAAATTCCTTGACGATCTGGCGGCCAGCAAGAAGGTGGCGCCAGACAAGATGAAGGGGAAACTCACAGCATGCGGCGCACCGGGTCACAAGAGCAACGCCAGCGTAAGTGGTGGCGGATTCTGCTGCGTCAGCCAACAAATGACATGTCGCACTGGCGGTGAAATTTGTGTCCCATCAGTCCAAGTTCTTCAATGTGAATTGTGACATCGCCGTTTAAACCCACGAACTTTGTTGGGTTGGGCCGTACTGAGTTAGTGCTGTCGCGGTTAACATCTGTGATCTCCCGGCAGCATGCGCTATTCGGCATCTTGCAGCATTTTATGGGGTTTATGTTAGGCGCCTCCGGGTCTCAACTTCGAGGAAGTTTGGATAAAATCAAGCTGGACATACTGCAGTGCGTTGATGCTCGTCTCGATGTGTTTTGTTCGCTGTGCTCACAATTATTAGTTTGGGTCGTCTAAAGAAGGGATGTGCATGTCCGAACTCCTTAATCAGCAGTGATTTGTGCAGTCAGCCATGTGAGCGCTACACGTTATGCAAGATGGAAATAATTTATTTCTGACACGATAAACAATGTGGGGTTCCGTTTAATTTTTAATGAAACGTCCATACCACCTATCAGGCGCTCCACAGTTCAGTTTTGACCCACAGTTCGGATCTCGCGGCATTTCCCACTTCGAATCAAACGTAAACAAAATGATATTTGTAAGCACCGTTGCCGAATTAAACTCGCCTATGTCGCAATTAACGTAAAGAAGCATTGACACCAGCTCCGTGGGAGGCGTACTACGGCGCTAGCCCCGCTCGGCTCGAGCTGGGACCCACACTCATACCGAAGCGCCCTCTCATCGAGTGGGACGGCTCCCAGCCCGGCTGGTCCATCGCTGCGCATCGATCCCCTGATATCCCCAGCACACACCCTGACCGCTCTTCCCTTCTGATCCCGCAGCCGGGCACCAAAAGCAACGTCTACGACCGACTCTGCGACGTCAGCAAATACGGCGCATCCCACCGGCAGCGGTTCGACGAGCACGGCAAAGGCCGCGGCGCCGTCGGCCGCCGCGACGACCACGCCAATTCGGGATACGTCACCGGCTACAAGCACCAGGACACGTACCCGCAGAAGCGCTGAGCAGCTGCGGCCGGCCGCCCGGGCGCCGGCGCGGCAGCGGGCCGTGACGCCGCCCGACCGAGGGCGGCGGCGCCGGTGCGCCTCTCGGTGCGGGCGTGGCAGCGCCGCCTGCGTGGCCGTCGCGCCGGTCTGCACATAAGCTGGCGCTGCGCCGCGCGCACAGGCGACGGCCGCCCGGCCGCCGTGTCGACGCCGCAGCGGGACGTCTCGAGGCCGGGCGTCACCACCACCGGCGGTGTGTGCGGATGGCACCAGCCACGTGCCGCCGCCGCCAGCGCGCTTATCACGCGTCGGATTTCAGCGAGCGGCAGCGTACCAGGACTGTCTGTTTACTTTTACTTGTTCACGTGGATGGCAACGGCTTGAGTGGCTTTGGTTCTGACTCACTGCCGCCGTTTGTGACTTCAGATGCGTGAGAGGCTCTCACCAGAGTGGGAGCTGCTTTTGACGGTCACGCCCCCATGCGTTTCGACACCTGACCGGGGCCATGCATTTACAGTCGTGCCATAGAGAGCCATCCGCCGAGGCTCGCTGGCACGAGCCGCAGCTGTAACGCAACACCCACTGCACAGGCACGCGCCACTGGCTGCTGACCTGCGGCCGCCTGCTCAGGTCAGCGGTGGCGGGGACGCGCGGCCACTGCGTCCAGCCAGGTTTCACGAGCCGCGCTGGGAGCAGACAGCGTCCCAGACCGCGGCGCCAGCGGCCGGAGATGGCCGAGCACACGGCATCGCCGCCGGCGAGGGTCAGAGGTCGGGCCGCGTTCGGAGCACAGCCCGGCCAGAGATGGCTGAGCACGCGGCATCGCCGCCGGCGAGGGTCAGAGGTCGGGCCGCGTTCGGAGCACATCCCGGCCAGAGATGGCTGAGCACGCGGCATCGCCGCCGGCGAGGGTCAGGGGTCGGGCCGCGTTCGGAGCACAGCCCGGCCAGAGATGGCTGAGCACGCGGCATCGCCGCCGGCGAGGGTCAGAGGGTCGGGCCGCGTTCGGAGCACATCCCGGCCAGAGATGGCCTGAGCACGCGGCATCGCCGCCGGGAGGGTCAGAGGTCGGGCCGCGTTCGGAGCACATCCCGGCCAGAGATGGCTGAGCACGCGGCATCGCCGCCGGCGAGGGTCAGGGGTCGGGCCGCGCTCGGAGCACAGCCCAGGATCCGACGCTCGTGGCCAACTCCGCAACCAGCAACGCGCTCTTAAAACAGCGGTCTCGCTGACCAGGTCTCGCGCCGTGAGCTCAGCACCCGGTGTGTTCTGCTGGAGGCGATCGGCGCCGTGTCCAAGGGGAATGTGCCGTCCGAGGTACAAACAGCGGCGAGCGGTCGGGCTCGGGTGCCTCCAGCGCCCGCCCGGATCGTCCCAGGGGGCCGGGGCGCCAGTGCGGTGTTCGTGGCGGGACACCTGCTCTGCCACTGCGTCAGCTGCCATCGCCATTACCACGAGCCGCCACGCCAGGCAGATGCAACTTGTCGTCCGCACAAGCAAGTCTTTGTTGCCTGTATCCGTGCGCGGGCTGATGAACGAGCTCGTGCGTGCATGTATGTCCTGTTCCCGATTTTCCACAAAATAGTGTGAAAACGTGAGCCACAAATCCATCTGCCAAACTGCAAGTGCATAACTGCAAACACAACTGTTGGGAAATGTTTGACGGTCTGGTAAATAACGCATGCTTTAAGTCTTGATGGAGTCCATTAACTCTCATGTAAATAAGCACTGATTCCCAAATATTTCACTTCTGGTTTGGCTGTCACAAGTTTCCTTCTCTGCATGCTAAGCCGCCAAGGGAGGCGGTTAGCAATAGCACAGGCCTATTCCAACAAATTTTCACCAAGTGTGTGGTCACCCGTCTAATGGATCGGGTGGTTCGACGTGGTTTGTGGTTGGCTGTCTGCCTTATGGTTTTGACCAAGTGTTCACCTTATTTCCCGTTTTCTCGGAATGACATTTGCCAGCAACCGTCGTTTGAACAACGTCATGCAAAGCGGAAAAAGCTGCTTCCATCCGTTACGTTTGAAAACTTTGCCGGCCTGCCGCTTACGCGTCGTCAGCCACGTGAAGCCTTGTTTGCGATGATTGTGTGATACAATATATGCAGTCCATTTCTACGAATCCGTGTCTGCACGGTGCCCTGGCGCACAGGTCCGTTGCTCTCCAGCCGCCTCCGCTTCCCAATCGATAACACCCCCCCCCCCTTTCCCCGCCCAGCCGGACTCGTCTCGGCGCTCGCAGCTCTCGGGCGTTAGCAGGCGCGCAGTATTGATTTCCAGACGATGACCGCGTGACGGTGGCGACGCGTGGCGGCCGTCCATGGAACCAGATCGGTTCACGGACTGCAGTAGTTGCGGTGGGCTCGTAAACCAGGCGTAGTGCTCCCCGTCCACTCTCCATATTGCAAATTCTAAGTTTATGACGTTCCCAGAAACAGCACCTCATATCGTCCATGATGTGCCTGCAGTCAGCTTCGGACCGGGTCAATGCAACAATTTCAAGGGGCCCTGGATCTACAGGACACATCGGTGGTTCCATTGGCCGCCACCTTCGGTGACCGTCACCAAAATACGCCAGTCGGGCTGGCCGGCGTGCGCCCCCAGCCGACTCGCCCGCTTCGACCGGCCTAATTACGGCCGATGAATAAATAACGCACAGCCGCGTAACGCGCTGACCCAGAAGGCGGCGGTGCTCGGCTGGGCGCCACCGTTCGTGTCCACCGGCCGTGCCGCGGTCCGCGCGCGTCGCACGTCGCACCCCCCTCGCGGAACACCTCGAGGTCTGTGAGAGGGTACGCAGGGATTTTCCTTGGAAGCAATCCTGACGACCGGGGGAGAGGGGCGGGGGCGGTTAGGAATGGGAGGACGTCTTCTCTTGATCTGAATGGCATATCAATATGAAAGATAATTCGGGGACTTCCTAAAATTAGTCGTCCGTTTGAATATTGTTTCCCCTGGGGAGTACACATTCCACGAGCGAGCTGACATTTTGGGCCATTGGGAAGGCATATGCCTTCGCGCCTGCTGCGGCATCTCTTCCCGAATAATCTTTACTTATATCACAGCGTAGCAGAAATTAAGCTTTCAGTAAACTGCAGGCATAAATAGGTCCACCGGGTATTGATTTACCCGTCCTTCAACGTAGCCGACTTGACCTGCTTTTGTGTGTCTGACGAAGGTAGGTACTTTTATGGAGCAAGGTGCGTGCTGTTGTTGGCGTTCGGCGTGAACAGGTATTTTAGGACAATAGATGGTATTCAATGTTTTGCTTGCTTTTCATGCGATTTCCGTAAAAAGCATCATGCTTACGCTTTCTGACTGAAGATTCAGTCGCTATTCGAAACGCCTACCAATCCATGGACACTTCCTGAAATTACCATCATGTTATTTACCTGACCAAAATATATATGCATATATATATATATATATATATATATATATATATATATATATATATATATATGCATATATATATATATACATATATATATACATACATATATATATATATATATATATATATATATATATATATATATATATATATACTACTCGTTTCATGAAGCGGCCTGAGTAAAGGCTAAATCAACCGTTAATAGAACATTTCGGATTGCCAATTCATGTTTAATGTTCATTTAAATGTCAAATACTGTTAGTGGTCTTAAGCCTCAAAGGCCAGAATTAATTGCACTTACTGTTCAAGTCACGACAGTGTGTCCTGTCTCAGTATTGGCAAGCTTGCGATTGGGTGGTCGGTCACTGAGGTATAAGTTACCCACATACTTAAGGTTATGCCGCGGTCGCGTCCGAGAGGTTCAGACTCCCCGCTCTAGCAAGTGGTCACCCAGGATCGGGCTGCTGAGGCGGCTGGTGGCTTGACTTGACAGATGCCAGTTGGCGAGAGGCGAAAGCGCCTCCACGATTGTACGGCCTGTCCATGTGAATACAAGTGATGACCAAGCTTCCCCGGTCGGTTGCAGGCAAATTTTTCCAACTAAATGCGCGAAGTCACAGTCTCAATCAGTTATCTGCAAGCTGTTTGGGCTGAACCAAAAAGAATAGACTACTGCATTAAAAAAACACTGGCACGCTTTTCGTGGCTCAACGCAAGCAGAACTTAATAATAAAGGGCGACAACCTTATCCTCCGAAACTTTGTGTCCTCTGAAACTTTGCTGGAGTGGAGCTCACAAACTTCGCCGTTTGTCGCAGTCCGCTTGCTGACGCGGGGCGCCGAATCGCGACATCTAGACAAACGCCTTGCACGGGCTGTGTGACACTAATGGTGCATGGTAGTGCGCTGTTTTGCCCCTGTGCTGTATCCGGAACCGCTCGAAAACGTCTCCAGTAAACTCATGGCTTGTTGATAGCTGTTGCCAGCACCAGTGGCTGCCGGCAATCGAAAGTGCTGGTACCCTTATGAATCTTACTCTACGTGTCTTTGAAGCGGTTCAGCACCAGGTAGCTGACGCCTGAAGCTGAGGAGTTGGTGCCGTCAATTATGTCCTAAAAAGCCAAAGCACCATGACTCATTCTGACTCGGTTACTGACTCAGTTAATAGCGAATCTTTACTCGGTTTAATCATTCCTTTCTTAAAAAGTCCAATGCTCTTCCAATATTTTAGAAAATACCTAAAAATCCTAGTGTGGTCAGGCAAATAGCGTGACAATGTTGCCTACCGAAGACGCTCGCGAACTCGAGGCATTCTAACTTAATTGTACACCATATAGCGCCATAGCGGTAACTTTGTAAAAGTTACTTTAGACACCGGCATTGTAAAAAACCTTGGTTTTGTCTGACAGGCTGGAATACGCCCACCGCCTACGATCCATCTTGAACACAGTCAAGCTATGCTGAGAAAAGTTATAAGCGGGCAGGCAGAAAAAACAAAGCTATGTAACAGGACAGAAGTTAGCCTTTGGTACGAGAATAACCTAGAGTTTGCCCCTAAATATCTTCGTTCGCTGTGCCTGTCCGGATCACACGCTGTCATTTATCGCATGAAGCAGCATTGTCCAGTGCGGTTTGAGGAATATGGCGCCATGCATGTTTTTGGTGCAAAAGTTAGCTAAATGCAGTTAAATAAAAAAATCGGGGCTGGGTAACATTGTCGCTCCCCTTGAAAAATGGGGTCATGACCCCTCATCCCCCCTCCCTCTTCCCTGGTCCTACGCCCACACCGCGGTCGATACAGGAGCGGCGCCGCTATATCTGGGCTAATGGGCGTCGCAACACCAGGTGTGGACGGAGGGCGCCTCGGTGGTGGAGACAGGTCAAAGAGCCAACGGACCGGGGGCGAGGCGTCAGGCGTGTAGGTGGGACATCTCTGCCGTTTGGGTCCCGGCCCGGAGTACGCACATGCCGCCAAGCGGCGGGACTGACGGGACGGCGGGACACCTAAGTGGCGGATCCTGTGACGTCCCTTCGCAGAACCTACGACATCCCATTTCGACAGCAACGTGTCTTGACAGTGGTGGGAGCTGCAAGCTCATGGGCTAATTATCGCGAGCCACATCACCCAACGCACTTGGGCATCGTACGGCCTTCCCAACGTCGCACACCTATCGCATTCTTAAACGTGATGCAGGGATGAGCTTGTTAGTGGTTACGTGTAATGATCCCGTAGCAAACCGCCGTACATTTAGGCCAATATCCGCCAGCTGACCACATCCGATCCGCCCGCATCGCCAAGGTCTACTTCAAAGGCTCGTTTCCAGGGATAGGAAACATAGCGAGCCTGATGCTAAGCACGATACACCATTTAAACTAATTTATAGTCCGAGTGGGACAGCCCGGGCCTGTCAAAACCGAAATGAAATCCGCGGTCTCTAACCACTAACTGCCACCGGTGTCGTTGCTAGAACGCGGTAAACACCAGCCGTCCGCTTTGAACTGGCTATGAACGTTGCCACGGCCGGCCGCGTGTCCACGTCGCGCTCCAGTGCCACGGCCGCGGTGCCACTCGGGACACGTGCCGCCGTTCCGGTGAGGCTTGTTCGACGAGGACACCGTCACGTCAAAGTGGGAAACTTTCGTGGATTTGATCACTCATTCAAACGCTTTGTCGCCGCCGTCGCCACGTTGTGTCGAGCCCCCGATAGTTACCGTGCGTGACCTTACCTGAAACAGGGCGGTCACGCCATTCACTCACACGGGACCAAAGCGGCACGCCGCCATCGGGGACCACTCGGCTGTGCCATTAATTTTCCATGGGTTGGAGTCCGCAACAATGTATGTATAGCAATGTTTTGCCTGTTAAGTCGAGCATCGGCCTGCTGTATTTTACCACCAGACCTGCAGGTATGCAACGTTATTATGCAGGATGTATTTGCAGCTTCGCCTTTTGGCATTCCCCATTCCACCCTGAATAATTGGCTCTTCTTGGGCTCGTACTGAACTTTCTTCTCAGAAGCCCCAATGCATCTCTAAAAGCACGAATGGCGTCAAAGACGCATGGCGCTAAAGGGCCGTCGTTACTGGCACGCATGTTGCCCGATGGGGCGTTCGTTTGCGTGACGGTTTGCAGCGGGTTATTCCGTGTTATTCCAAGCCTGCGTGCAGTCCTCCCTGGGAGGGCCGGCAGCGCATGATCGCCCCGAATGTTTCATGCCATTAGGCGCAGCCATCGACCGGCGGCAGGACACGCCAGACTTGAGGGCAGCTCCAGGCCCGCCGCCTCACCCGAGCACGCGCTCACCTGATCCGTGAGATGAAGAGCGCACCGACGAATATTAACTAACGTGGCCGGCCGGCGACCGATATTAGCAGGCGGTCGGTCGATGCAGCTCATCCGGCCCGACCCTCCGTCAGGGGTTCATTTGGCGACCGACTCTCCGTCAGGGGTTCATCTGACGACCCCGACCCTCCGTCAGGAGTTCATCTGACGACCGACCCTCCGTAGCGGTCCGTCTGACGACCCGACCCTCCGTCAGCGGTCGTCCGATGTCCGAACTCCGTCAGCTGTCCGTCTGGCGACCAACCCTCCCCTAAGCTGCCTGCATGACAACCGACCATCTGTCAGCGGTCCGCCTGACGATCGACCCTCCCTCATCTGCCCGCCTGACGTCCGACTCCTGTCAGCAGCCCGCCCGACGACCGATCCCAGTCAGCAGCCTGCCTGATGCCAGACCCCTGTCAGCGGTCCGTCTGACGACCGATCCTCCATCACCTGCCCGCCTGACGACCGATCCCTGTCAGCAGCCTGCCTGACGGCCGACCCCTGTCAGCAGCCCGCCTGACACCAGATCCCTGTCAGCAGCCCGAGCTGCCCCGAGGCGCACATCGCCCGACGGTCTCCACCCCAAGCGGACACCGGCAGCGCGCGGGCATGAGTCTTCCCACGCGCCGAAGGTGGAGAGCGAGCCATCCAACCGGCACCCAAGCTGAGAGTTTCCTTGGGTTACACCAGAAGACGCTCTTGACCCTGTTCTGGAAATACGGCCTTTTACCATCCACACGGCGGCCACTGCAGCGGCCGGTGACACCCTGCCTTCTAAAATACCGTGGCGCTTTCGCTGAATACACAGTCACGGCCCTCGGAGCAACTTTCCACCCGTCAGAAGTGTTGATCCCTCCGGTGAAAACGGCAGCTGCATCCAGGTCAGCACAGTACCGACTGTAAAGCCTGCTTCGTCAGACTTCGATGACGACGCGAAACACCCCAACCCGGCACACATGTCAGGAAGCGTGAGTGAAGTGTAAAATTGATAGTGTCAATTGTTTTGTGCATGTGCTCGTGGGTTTCAGCTGCCAGAATTCAAGCTGCATGCTTTCGCTATCTGGTGGCCGTTATGTATCAAAGGACGTGTCCATTTCGATAGCCTCGGAATCTAAATTTTACAGTCGTGTTACTAATTTATAAACCTTGAATATTATGGAGTTCTAGTGTCATGCCCCCAACCACAACGTACCCAATGTGTCAGTACCAATGCCCATCTGATAAAACTCGTGATTGACACCCGCGGAACTGCTCGCTCTTGCTATAGTTTTTCATACACTTCTGGAAAACATAGCAATGAGGGTAATATCACTCAACCGCATGCGTGCAGAACATGTGTATTTCATTCAAAACATTCCACAGAAACCACGTGGTCGTGATTATATAAAGAAATGCATCACCAAAACATACCGATCTAACGTCACACTCGTTCGTGTTCGTACGTGATGAGATGTGCAGCTGCGCATGGCACCCAGACCAGCAGGTGGCTTCCTGGAACATTTGTGATGAACTTCATTCCATCAGTGAACCACCGAGGACCTCCACAGAAGAGGTCGGAAAAGCTACTCAAGCGCGCCTGACCATGCCAGTGCATGACGGTGCGCGTGACTAGACAGCCGATGACACGACGAAACGTGCACAATTGGCGCGTGACCGTTTGGACGGATTTAGCTGATTGGTCCCGTGGACGACGACCAAACACTGGCGACATCGAGTGTACGAGACGAAATCTCTGGTTCGCCTAATGACCGTTAGAGGAGCCTGAATCCCGTTCCGGGATGAACTGAAGCTGCTCCTTCAGCTTTTGGTTTTCCGCCGTTGCCGCGCGAGACATAATGTCGAGCTCTTGGCTGATCCGTCTGGAAAAGCAATATTCAGACGTTACGTAAGAATGAAGATTTACGGGTGGTATAACTCTGCATTTTGTTGATCACTGGACCGTTCAGGAATGACCAATGCAGTGAGCAGCAATAAATTTAGCAAGCTTAATAACCCAAGCCTCAATTCAATGGTTTCATTCATACTTGGAGCAAGATCAGATCACATATTTGCTTCAGAATAACAGCCCTTAGCCATGCGACGGGAACATTTCCTTTCCATCTGTCGCCGCCACTCCCGATGCTCGTGCTGGAACTCTCGATGCTTGAAGTTCTACGACACGTTAAGTTTTCAGCAGCACGCAACCAAGTGATCCAAGCCGTCCCAAAATGACTGAAATTACCCAACTATACAGGGTTTGAACCATATTAACACTTCGTTCCAATAACTACTGTCCGCCTTAACCACCCCTTGTTGTGTCTAGACTAGGAGCAGTCAGGGATTTCCTCCCCTGCAGCGTCTATCTAAACACATCAGGATCCGCCAGGGACCCTTCCCAGCAATGTCAGGGCCAGAAGCAGTCAGGGCCTGCACTCTCCCCTGTTCCCAGACCGGAAGGCGTTCGGGACCTACTTGGTGTCGACTCGTGCCTGCTCCGCCTCCTGCTGTTTCTCGTTGAGCCGCGACCGCAGGTAGGCCAGCTGACGCTCGTACTCGGAGACGCGGATCTCGTGCGAGCGCGCCTGGTCTCCCATCTCGAACTGCAGCTGCTGCAGCTACTCCTTCCACCAGTCTGCGCGGTCTGCGCCGTCGTCAGAGCATCACATAGCCGTCCGTCAGCATCACCACCGGTTCTCACGGACGTTCGCAGCTGGCAGGAGACGATACGGTCCAGGCCACCCGGACGCCTTTATCTATTGTTTCTTATAATCACCGAAGGCGTTCCAATTCACTTACTGTACTTGCTGCAGGCTTTGTCCCTGGACATCTAGCCCCGCAGTGACTAGCTGACCGTCAGGGAATATTCCGACACGTTTATGGCAGTTTGTGCCTGTGATGTTCTAAACTTCGTCTCAACCATTTTACTTTTACCGTGGCCGTCGTATCATCCTGAGTTTCATTGGATTAATAATCCGGCAGCCGAAGCCACAACAGATGTGTTTCCCACCGCGTGATGCTGACAGGCGTTAATCCAACTGACCAAAACTGCGCACCACCATTCCGCGTGCGCGCCCTTGACGCTGCACTGACATTGACCTTGTCCTTGAGCCGGAGCGCGTGGGCGCGCTCCTCGCTGATGCGCTCCATCAGCTGTGTCGCCGTCGCTCAGCTGGGTGGTGCTGAGCCGCGACAGCTGACTGCGCTCGGCCATCAGCTGTGATCGGTGGCGGACAGCACCTGAGGCCCGGCCGGCGTGCGGCGCTGGTCAGCGACAGCGCATGGTACAGCCCCGGCTCGCCGAGTTACAGATGGAGTTTTGCAGCTTGTGAGGACATTGAGATTATCTTTCGGTGCAGCGCTTATCACGGAGGTTTTCTCCGCCGACTATTGCCAGCGGAGAGGAGGCATGGCCGTCATGCACGCCTTTAAGTACTGTTCGCAGTTAATCATTGACAGTACACACCTGAGCGGAACGATTGGTTAAAAAAGCTGGCTGTAGTGAATACCATCCAAGTTGTCTAAACGGTTCGTAATATCCGCAAGCTTCAACGACGGTCTTCGTGTCACAGGCGTGACCTGGAAACGGTCCCGCCCTTATGGTGCCGCCCGGCGGCAGTCCGCTCTGACCTCAGCCAGGTCCCGGAGCCTCCGAGTTGACCTTGAGGGCCGAGTCCAGCTCTCCCTGCAGACTGGCCAGGCGCCGCTCCAGCCGGCTGTGGACGGCAGCGACTTCGTCAGCGGAGACGGCAGGGCCAAGCGGCAGCGCTGCCGCTGCCAGCTGCTGACAGGGACGCGAAGCGAGCACTGAACAGGCAGGCCGGTCGGCATACAGCGACGCCGGAGCCGAACACTGAAACGCAGCCGGTCGGCGCAGTACAACTGCGCAGCGCAGCCCGGCCAACTCACGCGGCGGTTTGTTGGGCGCGCAGCAGCTTATCTCGGCGGCCGTGCGCTGGGTGGCGGCCGTCATGAGCTGCACCACCAGTCGGCGCCGCTATTGCCTGCAGCGCCTCCGAGTCGGCCAGCCGACAGACGCTCCGAAGTGTAGCGGCCGCGCAGCTCCTCGAACAGTCTGCCGCGCGCAGCCCGCCCGTCACGCGACGCGGCGGCGAGACAGCGGTGGTCCGGTCCGCCCCCTCCGGAGTCAGCCGGGAGCACGCCACCCAGGGTCAAGGACAGGTGCCAGGCGCGTGCTGTGGTCGCTGTCAGGGCTGGCGCCTGAGTGAAGCATATCTGATGTGGCTCAGTTATTGTCAGCCTTAACGTGGCAGATGCCGGGCTCTAGTAACAGATGTCAGGCTCCAATGGCAGATATCAGGCTCTAGTGGCAGATGTCAGGCCCTAGTGGCAGATCAGGTTGTGGCAGATGTCAGGCTCTAGTGGCAGATGTCAGGCTTGTGTGCAGATGTCAGGCTCTAGTGGCAGATGTCAGGCTCTAATGGCAGATGTCAGGCTTTAAGTCAGATGTCAGGCTCTAGTGGCAGATGTCAGGCTTAATGGCAGATGTCAGGCTCTGGTGCAGATGTCAGGGTCTAATGGCAGATGTCAGGCTCTGGTAGCAGATGTCAGGCTGTAGTGGCAGATACCAGGCTCTAACAGACGCCAGGCTCCAGAGGCAGATGCCAGGCTCTAGAGGCAGTTTCAGAAGTGACGGCACGATCCCGAATCCTTTGTTTGGACCTCTTACGTTTTCAGGTATACGAAGTGTGCCGTTGAAGATAAGAGGACTTGTTTGTTCACACTACATCAGTTTCAGACAAAACTCAGAGAATGGATGATCAAGAACATGATGCGTGAGATGATTTCCGAAGGACTACATCAAATAAACATCACGTTATGTCTCAAATCGAACATTTTCCCCGCGCAGCCAATTCCCTCTCCCAATAACCACAGCCCCCAAACGGACACAGCCCTCGCCACGCTGCGCATATGGCTTGGCCCGGAGTTGACCGCGCTCAGCTGACCTGCGACACTCGGCCACGGCCTGCTCGTGCTGATCGCGCGGCACGCTGCGTTCCAGCTCCAGCTGCTGCTGGTCGCGCTCGGCCAGCAGCTGTTGCTGCGCCGCCCGCTCGGCCTCCAGTCGGGCGCGCAGCTCGGCTTCAGACCGCTCCAGCTGCGCGAGTCGCGCAGTCAGCTCCGACTCTGCGGCACACAGAGAAGCTGGTACTCAAGCAGGAGGGAAGAGAGGAGGTATCGCTATCAGCTCCGACTCTACAGAAGATAAGAGACTGGTAACCAAAGTAGCACGGGGTGGTGACTAGACCAAGAGAAAAGGAAAGCGAAAGAGGAGGAGAACATGAGGACGAAGAAAGATGCAGTCACGTATTGCTCCTTGGCTCTAGCTGGCTATCCAACAGCTGTGCAGCACCGTCCGGTCCAGCCACCCAACCGCCAGTCGTTCAGCCCCGGCGCCGGGGAGTCGGCACCCCAGGGCTGACCTTTCTCGTGATAGGCCGCCATCATCTCGGCCTGCTTGTCCTTCTGGATCAGCACCTGCTTGCTCAGCAGCTCGTTCTCCTCCAGTACCAGATGGGCGTTCTCCGAGAGGGCCTTCCATTCCTGGTGCGTGACGCCCGGCTGCCGGCGGACACCGAGCGGTCAGACAGCGCGGACAGCCGGGGCGGACGCCGTCCTGGCTGTGCGCAGACGGGTGGACACAATCTTGAGCGGTGGGCGCAGCCAACTCGTCTCAGGTCCTCATCCCGCTTGTGTCCCTGCTGATGTAGGAGAGAAAGCGGGTCGGGCAAGTCCAGCAACTGACGAACAGCAGCTTTTGCCGCTGTCTGGTGAAGGACAAGTTGGCGTTGCCCCTGCGAGAACGCTGACGACGAGGGGCAGTCAGAAACAAAACTTTACATATATAAGCAGACATCAACTTGAGTATTTCGCGATCACGTAGCTCGTCGACAGACAGTGTCACGCGACCGCTCGCATCAAACCTCTCTTCTTGCCATCTCTGGGAGGGTGGTATCAATATTTTTGTTTGTTCACATTGAGCTAAACATACCACAGCACGGCATAGATCGGGTAGCAGTGGGCACAGCCTGCCACGGCTTTTGTGAGAAGTTAGATCAACACCGAACAGCATATGATGGATTCCGCCGTAATCCATAATGCGTCTTTGGACTTGACCTGGATAAAAAACCTGCTGAGGGGCGTTCCGTCATTAACAGGGGCGCCTGCCATCGGGGCCTGTTTGCGGGTTTAGCTGCCTGAGCGGGCAGGACGGCGCCCGTGCCGGCGGCAGACGGGCTCGGTCTCGCTCCCGCCATACACGCGCCCGGGCAGGTCAAAAGACTGCCTCAAGGTCAGTGGAGCATATTTGTTCACTGGCTGACGCCTACCAAGTGTTTTAACTGAACGAGCTCCACCGTGGTGCTAT
>NW_023596887.1:0-15307 GCF_011947565.3 Pollicipes pollicipes
CATTTGGCCGAGTTCACAGCCCTGCCATTCTCAACGCCCGAACCGTCTGGTTTATGAGCTTCGCGCCCGCGAAGATGAGCAGATTACTTGGTGCGGACTATTTCAAGGTCACTTAGGTATTCATGACGCCGCGACATATTATTGATTATATGATATTCAAATCCTTCCATTCCGTTGGACAGGCAGCGATCAAGGTCTATAGCGATAAAACTCTCGAGTCATTCGTGTCTGGCGTTCGTGAGCACGATTTGATCACGATCATGATTGGCAGATATAGCGGCCGTCAGTTGGCTCTCAATTATTCTCGTGAAATGTATGATGACGTAATCGGGCAATGATTTATTGAGCGGTATATTTACTAAACAGATAAGCTGTGCTTGTCTAGAGCAACCGTTCCCACTTCCACAAGTGCATACGGATATTTACCGATGACCATATTTATCATATCGGATATCTTACCACTCCAATCATCTCCAGTATCTTTAAATGTGGAACATTCCCTTTAACCACCTGCTTTGCAGAGCTTATTGGCAAAGTGTCGTGCCAAAGTATTCGAATTTTCAGGACCGTAGCCAACATTGCGACTTATGAAATTTATCACCAAGAACTGTGGTGATAATATCGGTGCAGCCACGAAATTTCCCCGGCACAGATTCCTCGCCTTAGCAACTTCCTCCACTTTATCGCAGATCTGCGATCGACTGCCCCGGCTGTAACATCACCACCGGACGAGGCGTCCACTCACCTTTGGTCTCTGGCTGGGCAGGCACCTGCGAAGTCTGTCCTCCATGGGCGGCGGTGCAGGCCGCTATACACCGCCCGCGGGCCCGGATGCTCACCAGCTGTTTATATACGGGAAGGTCGGGCGTGTGCCCGCGAGCCATATTCCGCACCAAAGCCGCGGGCTCTGTCGGGAATATGGAGGGGAGCGGAGGTTCGTGACACCCGCGCGACAGCTATTCGGTAAGAAGCTGTTGACGGGAACATTGAGCAATGTTACGTCACGTACTGCACAGCATACATGGCTGGTGTCAAACACTCGGGAATGACCCTTCCACCCTCTCTCTCTCTCCTCTCTCACTTCACTCTCTCTCTTTCCCCCTTCTCTCTCCCTTTTTCTTCTTTTCTCTCCTCTCTATCCCTCTCTCATCCCCCCCTCTCTCTTCCCTTTTTGCTCTCTCTCCCTCTTCTCTCCTCTCCCTCTCTGCTCCTCTCTCTCCCTCTCTCTCTCTCTCTCTCCTCACTCTCTCCCTCTCCTCTCTCTCTCCTCCTCCTTCTCTCTCTCTCTCCTTCTCTCTCTCTCTCTTCTCTCTCTCTCTCTCATCTCTCCTCCTCTCCTCCTCTCCTCTACTCCTCTCTCTCTCTCTCCTCTCTCTCTCTCTCTCTCTCTCCTCCTCTCTCTCTCTCTCTCCTCTCTCTCTCTCTCTCTCTCTCTCTCTCTCTCTCTCTCTCTCTCTCTCTCTCTCTCTCTCTCGCACTCTCTGGGTTAGGCCGCTGGGCTAACCGGGAAAACGAGACCTGCCGGGCACACAAAGTGCTCGGCGTTCCAGTCAAAGCACTGATAGAAGAGGTGACCTGTACGTCTGTTCCGATGTACGGGAGGGTCGCACAGGAGAAGTCGTGCTTCGGGGTGCCTACGGATACACTGCATCAAGTGCAGCATGGAAAGAGGAGAGGCGTTAGATCGCATTGTAACACCCTGAGGCGAGGGGTGCACGGTCTTTCTCCCTTTTTTAAATATTGGAAAGTAAATTGCATGCCTTATCGTGATATGCACATCTAATAACTACAACTTTGTTTCATATGTTGCAATGGCATTATCTGTGTCGCCGATTCACTACATGTAGTTCGACACTGGCTGGGAACCGATTTTTCAGTTTCAGCTACCTTGCATCACATGCATGCCTGCACGAGCACGGGAGTCATCGGTACCACAAACACCACGTTAATCATGCATCCTGAACCCGAGCGTTCTTCAGTGCCACCCGCTGACGACAATACGTTCGAAGCGAATCCGTGCGTCTTTTTGCGCTCACCCACATAAATCCGAGAAATACGCCCGACTCGTGCAACCATTGCTCTCCGCCCCGCAAAGCGAAGGGCGGGTGCATGGAGGCGCCAGCTGCAGTGGCAAAATTCCAGACCCCACCGGGGGAGGACAGACATAGCCGTCGCTGTGAGCCTGGCGTAGTTCAAATCTTAGTGTCCAGCTTACTGTCAAATCTTTGCGAAACAACGCACTGAAGTCCCGATGGTTCTATGTTCAGTCGTGGATAAACGGTCATTAGCTGTTTTGGCTGCTTTTCTCCCTGAAAAAAGTCTGAGATCTTGGCAGAGTGTCCGATCCCTAGTCTGCCACGCCGCTGCTGCCCGTCTTGCTTAAGTCAACCACGTGACAGCGTCGGTGTCGCCTCCCTCCATCCACCACACACTGCTAATCGCCTTACTCAAGCCAACCACGTGACAGAGTCGGTGTCGACTCTCCTACCCAGCCAGTCGTCACGTGACAGAGTCGGTGTGGCCTCCCCCTGCCCAGCCAGTCACGTGACAGAGTCGGTGTCGACTCTCCTACCCAGCCAGTCGTCACGTGACAGAGTCGGTGTGGCCTCCCCCTGCCCAGCCACTCTGCGAAGGCAAATCTGCTCGGCTACCCGCTCGTCGCCAGCTCCTTCCGATGAAAAGGAGCGATGGACTGAGGGGATGGTGTGGAATGTACATCAGGTGTCAGGTAGGACTGCTGCTGGAGACAGTAGCGCAGCTAGTCAACCGCCAGCAGCTGACATCGGCAACGCGAGCAGCTGGCATCGGCAACGTCAGCAGCTGATATCGGCAACGTCAGCAGCTGACATTGGCAACGTCAGCAGCCGACATCGACAACGCCAGCAGCTGGCATCGGCAACGTCAGCAGCTGGCATCGGCAATGTCAGCAGCTGACATCGGCAACGTCAGCAGCCGACATCGACAACGCCAGCAGCTGGCATCGGCAACGCCAGCAGCTGACATCGGCAACGCCAGCAGCTGACATCGGCAACGCCAGCAGCTCGCATCGGCAACGCCAACACGAGACGAGACGTGGAAGATGCGAGCAGCTTCGATAGCAATAGAAGCATAAGTGAGGAGTAACTTTGTGTGAGTCCCAATATCTTTTCGAGGAGTGAGCTGCGTGCGAGCAGTTGCTAGTGTTCAGTAGCGCTGTTCGTGAGATGTTCGTGATACAGACATTGTGGCTGTGTGGTTAATCTGCCAGCGTGTAATAAATGTTAACGGGCATGAGCGCTACGTCTTGATCCCCCACGATGCCTTAGTTTGCAAGGTTGCATATTGAGTTATGTTAACCGTTCCGTGATAAGGATGTCGTGATATGGTGTACAGCTCTCCATTTCCATGTTCGTGCATGCAGCAGACTAGCTAAGGATATGAGCAGTTGCGTTGATGTCTTGGGTTAATGTTAATGTTAAATCTTTAAACCTGACGCCAAATAATTGTATCATTTTCCCACATCGAAGCCAGCACCATGTGTTGAGGTGAGATGCTTCATGTTTCATTATCAGATGAATATTCAAAAGCCATGTAATGGAAAATTTATTGAGCATCATCAGAAAAAAGGCATATCAGGTGAAATCATGTCGGGTCAGGTTGGGCACAAGACTAACACAAGGCCGAGAACTTGCGGCATTTTAATTTGTGTGAAACAGTCTCCAACATCACAAAGCAGTTGCATCGCGTTAAAATCTTGAAAATCATCAGATGAGCCTGCACATCAACTTTCACATCAACCTTCACATCGCAATCAACCTTCACATCGTCAGGTCAGGCGAGGTCAAATGGTTCCTCAATAATCTTGTAAAACATCTTCCAAGTAACCTTAAAGCCTTTTCGGGCCCTGACAGTTATACCGGGATATGACTGCCAACATTAAGTCCGAGGTGATATCAGCAGGGCGGACAGCGCAGTGAAATAAGATGTCAGTGCACGCCCTGTTGTGGAAATCTCTTGCAATGACATTATGGCACCCTGGTATTACATAACCAGGACATTCTGTCGGCAAAATACGTCAGTTTTTACACGGAATATCGGTCAAGTCTGGATGAAATCCTAAAAGTAGTATGACAGCCGGGTAATAGTTTAAGCTACGCAGCAAATGCCCACTATGCTTTGGACGAATGCAGGATTTCACGTTGTCACCCTGCAAAGAGCTGTCATCCAGAGTGTGGGCTATCTTACGCTGCCATCTGAATTGCATGTCGTTCTGTGTTGCCACCTATAGTGTCTGGGAGAAGGAAGACCTCTGTTGGATGAATTTTGCGTGATTTATCTGGAAGCTAATAGCTTATTATCTACTTAAAAGGACAAAAAGACAAGGCACTGACGTGATGGCATGCGCCCGCTTATCATCTGTCCATCTTTATCCTGCACCATCGCGGCGCCCCGCTTGTCCGGGGCAGGCTGCATGCGCCAGCGAAGAGTGTGTCGAAGTGTCTTTTGGTGGGGCCTCCGTCCGAGCGCCGAGCACACATCCCAGAGGGGCTCTGTCCAGAGAGCACACGCCCCAGGGGTTCCTGTGCGGGCAGAGCCTCCAAAACCAACATAACCAATGCGCGTTGGCAGGTTCGATTATGCCCAGATCGGGCCGCTTCAGCCTCACGGAGCCCCTGTCGCAGGACAATTTCATGATGATGTTCCGAAGGCTCGCTGTAAGACGAGGAGTGTCAGCCGCCGTCTGTTTAGAAAACGACCTCACGTTCAGAGGCGCAGGCACACATTCCAAGGCGCGCATTTCAAATGCGCGCGGTTACAGCGTTATTTTGGACGTCTGGCTCTTGCTTCGAAATTCATCGTTCCCCTGTCCCCATGGTGGGGAGGGTGGTGGGGGCGCTTGGTGCGCCAGAAGAAGGTGGTGCCCTGAAAGTACATCAGCCCGCCTGACGAAATCTGAACTCGAGACGGTGATGGGTAAGGTGGGTGATTTTGTATATTTTGTATATTTTTTAAATATTTGTTTTTCGAAGATTTTGTAGATTCTGTAGACTTCCGCAGATTATTTAGCAAGTGGAGACCGAATGAAGTCCTGCCCCACCTTTTTTCATTCTCATTCACCGCTTTGCCATGAAATTACCATTTCTGGCCGAGACAAAGGGCTCTAATCGAAATAACCAAGTAAACAAAGTGTGTTGACAGGTTCGATCACGTCCAAAGGTTTAGATCGTTGTGGCGCATCGTGTCTTAGGCTGCAGCAACAGGGTTTTTGTGGTTAAGTTTGTCCTTAACCCAGTCTCCTTCCTTCGATAGTTGCAGGATATTTCATACTTTTGTTTGTTTCCTGTTATTTTCCAAAATTGCAAATTTATTCAGGACGGCATACATGCAGAGCATTGTCAACTTTTCGGTGCCGAAGTCGAGGAGCTCTCAGTTGGATACCTTAAGAAAGCATGAATGCCGCAATGTTGCAAAAGCTCGTAAGAGGTGCATAACGATGTGGATGTGCCGGCGTCTCTTGGATGGTAACCGGACGAAACCGGTATGTGCCGGTAACCGGACGAAACGTCAAAAGCCATGAAGTTGAAGAGCAAAGAGTCAAAGGTGTAAAAGTGAATTGGCAAAGAACCAAAAGGGAAAACCAAAATGCATGAAAGTTGAAGGGGATAACAATGAAAAGCATTAATGTAATAAAGGTACCAAGTCAAAACAATCAAGAGTGAGAGTGATTACCATCAAATCGATAGAAGTCAGAGTAATGAATTGTGAGGGTGACGAACGTGAAAACGATAAAAGACGACTGTAACAATTTGAACAAGCAACCAGTCAAACAGAATAGAAGTGAAATGAAAACCAGGCAAAAGGGGGACATCAAAAGGAAAAGGGAGAAAAGCAACTCAAGAGAATACAAGTCAAATGCAAAAAGTTGGCTAAACAAAGTGTAAAGATGTATTAAAATGAAGCAGGTTCTGGGTTGCTGAAATACCTACAGCTGTGAGCTTTGCTGTGACATCAGACCACGCTGCAGCATAGCTGTCATGCAGGTCAGTTGAGAACATTTCTTCACATTGTACAGGGGCTTTTTTGGCAACCAATTTATTCTTGGCTGCCTTCAAAAATGGAATTGGCGCGTGCTGCAGCAAAATCTTATGAATCTATCGCCGGGCTGCCTTCAAAAGAGAAACCGGGACGCTTTTCAGTTAACGTTACGAATCTATCGCACATGACATCTCATCAGCCTCTCGACTTTCCTCCGCAAAAGAAAAAAACTGCAGAAAAGGGAGTTGGGGGCAGGCAGCAAACTATTCAACCAGTGTCATGGACCGGATCTGTCTCCTCGTCACTCAATGTGGCGCAGCGTCCGGCAGGTGGTGCGTCCGCTCTTTCGCCTCGGCCTGCGGCAGAAGGGCCACTGAACTGGATCGGGGTTGGATGTTGCATTGCGCCATGGGTCACACATCTTGTGTCTTTTCAAAGCGACACCTCATTTACCACTTTTGAGAAATTTGTTTCGCGTTTTGCCGGCCTGCGAGCACAGATATAGAATCCTTAGTTGGCAACAGCTGCCAGCTCCAGGACTTGCAGCGGATTGTGCACACAATATTGAAATCGGCAGGCCATTTCTGAGTGATTCCCAAATTGTCCGGTATTCGTGCCTGTTGTCCCAACCCCTATGCGCGTATCTCAGGTGCAGTTTGAGAGCCGCATAAAGTTCACAACCAACTTGCGCGCACTAAATCACTCGCGCACGTTTCATTGCCTACGATGCTTGCATGCCTGATTTTCTCCAGTACTTTGAGATGTTTTTACGTCGCACACGCGTGCGACTGGACTTCTGCTGCTCCGCAAGGCCAGGCCAATGCGTATTTCACGAGGCTTAGAACGAGCCATCGAATTAAAAATGGCTTAGAACGAGCCATTAGAAAGAGCGCGCTGATTTCACGCCTCTAAGGTGCACTGAATGCAGCGTCATGCAGTGTTATTCCATGCATTATTCCATGCCACGTGCGACGCGCCACTTTGGCTGTGCTCCGACAGCGGTCTACATCGTTCGCAGCAAAAAGGTTTGAGAGCCGCTGGCAAGTTGCGTAGTTACAGCAATCTTGTTGCGGGGACGCGAATTTCTTTGGATTAGGTAAGATGTTTGGACCAAAACAAAATATGTCATATCACTTGAGAGCAGAAGTGTTTTTACATGGCCTGCAGCAACAATCCAAACTTTCAAAACTTTGAAAGCAGAACGCTCTTTTCAGGACGGAAAATCTTCACAGCGTTGTTAGTCTACCTCATTATTGCGTTTTCCACAGATGTCCACCATCCATACGTAGGGTCCGTGTACGGCGATTAATCGCGTCACGGTGGTGATAGGCGAACGGATCTGCCGTGTCAGGTGACCATGCTCAACGACAGCGGATGAATGACGCACCCTGGCCTGATCACATTGCAACGAGGCTATTCACGCCAGAAACAACAGCGGAAAGACACGTTGAGTGGCATGTCTCCCCCGCATTTTTGCATCTCACCTTGACCATAACAATCGGAAAAACAATTTCGTGCCTACTGTTGATGCTAGTTGTTTTAGAAATCCATGACATCATGCTGCGCGCTTAACGCAATGCATATAGCGCTAACAAAAGCCACAGGAAAAGATGGGCATTTTTGCAAATTGGCCCCTAAACCGGGATTATGGCTTTGCTCGTACCGACTGGCATGGCAGACCGATGAAAGGAGGTAGCACATGACAACAGTAAACACTTCCGAGGACGTGAACGGCTACCTACTGCATTATTTCACATTAGGTTTGGAAGCTACAAAACCTGCGTACGACTGCCAAGCGCGGAGAATGCTCAAAATTTGGCGAGATTAAGCACACCATGAACAACCGACACAGGTATACACGTTATGCCCTCAAGTTGCTGAGAACAATGGGATCTTACACTCTTTCCACACACGTTCTACCATGGTAGACACATGCACGTTAGCTTGGGCGATAAACACGGCCGTAGGGAGAGTCCTTACTCTGTACATTCAATCGCACGGTGGTGATGTGGCAATGAAACCTGCATCATCATGAGCCGGTTCTAAATCCTCTTGGCCATTGATGTGCTGCCAGGAGAAGAATGCGATTTTTCATTGCGATTCATCAACGCGGCACATCGATAGCCTGGATGTTGGTGGTGACGCAACGTCATCAAGTGACAACCTAGTTACCTGTTCAGAGTTCTGAAACAGGTTCTGAATCTCTTCCAATGAGAGACCCTTTGTTTCCTTGAGACAAAATACGACAAACAATATTTGGCATACACTCACCAACATGTGAATGATGAAGCCCCAACCCAGACCAACCCCTTCTTTAATGAGTGGGTACGTTTTCGTCAACAAGAATTCATTGACAAACAGGACAGTGATGACGATGTTTGAGGCCAAGGTGCGCGTCTTGTTGGGCAGCAGCTCTGTGGCGTAGCCGAATGCGACATTGCTGAGCAAGCCAACATGGGCCACCAACGCCAGGGCCGCGCCCGCCAGCACAATCCAGCCGAGACGCTCCTGCGACTCCGCTGCGAGAAAGAAGTACGCGGCGATCATGGCGCAGCCGACGGTGGAGAGCGCGCCGCCCAGACACAGCACCGGAAGCCGGCCGTATCTCTCTATAATGATACCGCCGGGGACGCAGACAAGCGCGGAGAGCGCGGCCGGGAGCGTGGAGCGCTGATACTCGCTTAGTGGCAGCCGCACAGGCGCCAGCACGAAGGCGGTGATGAGCATTAGCGTGGCGCCGCCGCACCAGACGTATAACACCATCTGGACGGAGGCCAGCAGCAGCGGGTGCAGCGTGACCCGCTGCCGCAGCAGGGTCCACACGGGCAGCGCGGCGCCGTCTCCACGCCCGTCTTGCAGTGAATCGTGAATAGTGCGCACCTCGGCAGCGGCGTCCACCTGCGCGCCACGGAAAAACCGGATGGACCGCAAGGCTTCCTCCTCCGAGTGGCCGCGCGAGAGCAGCCACTTGGCCGAGTTGGGCAGGAAGAGGAGACCGAAGAGACAAAGTGCGGCGGGCACCACCCCTACCACGATGAACAGCACCTGCCAGTGCAGCAACGGCGCCACGGCCAGTGCCAGCACCTGGCCCAGGTACACCATGAAGTTCAACAGGGTTGTGAAGAGGGCACGGCGCGTAGGCGGCACAATCTCGGATACGTAACCACGCACGCTGCCCTCGGACATGCCGAACGCCGCAAACATGACCACCCGGCCGCTAAGTGTCCAGCCGAAGTGGCCGCCGAGGCCGACCGCCAGCGAGCCGAGCGCGCACAGCGGCATGGTGAGCAGCAGCAGGCGCCGCGCGCCCAACACGGGCGCCACCGGTGTGCCCAGCAGGCTGCCCAGCACGGCGCCCAGCGCCGTGGCGGCTATCGACCAGTTGAGCTGGTCGGCGCTGAGGAAGCCGTCGGGATCGTCCGGCACCTGGATGAGGGTCACGCTGTTCATGCCACCGTTCAGGCCCAAGGCCAGCAGCTGCTGGCCGACGACCACCATGGCCAACACCTGCAAGTGTGAAAACATGCTATGAAGGCTGTTCTTTTCAACCGAGGTGATTTTTATGCTGATATCTGGAAAAGATCAGACGCCACAGATAATATAATTTTTGTAGTGACATTCCATCCATCATGCGCAAACACAAGCGCAACTCCCCAGCGCCATCTAGTCAGGTAAATTTTGACAAGCACCTTGACCAGCACGGCTGCACTATTGTGCTCAATTTTGGATGGGATATGCCACCTGGGTACCGTCACCGCGTACAAACGTGCCTCATTCGCTCATCAAACGTGCCCCATGGGGTCATCAAATGTAGCACATTGGTTCATGAAACGTACCCCATTGGTTCATCAAACATACCAAATTGGTTCATGAAACATGTTCAGAGGTCATAGGCGTAGGAACGTTTCAAAAGTGTGGGGGGGGGGCAAGCTCAGGATGTACTTTAGGAACTTTTTCTGGAAAGCAACCCCAATGACTGGGGGAATGATTAGAGGTGAGGGTTGTTGTCGTTCTTTATTCAAATGCCATGCCTGTTTTGCTAAAATGCACCTAGAGCTGTTTCTCGCTGGTGCACAATCTTGCGTGCTCGACTCGTGTATGTCATTCGACAAATAGGGCTGTCCAGCTTCCCAGAATTATTTGTCCAATTGAACATTGTTCTCCTGGGGAGGCTAAACTCTACGCGCGGATAGGCATTTTGGGTCATTGGGGAGGCATCTGCCTACACAGGGTAAATGCCAAAATACCGCCTGGACATAGGTTGGGGAAAATTTTGAAAGCGAATCGATGGTTCACAGTGCGACAAATTTTGTATGCGCCTTCATTTCACTGGCTGATTTTCAAGGGATAAGACTTGTCGCAGCATTTTAGACAGAAGGAAATTCGGAAACTTGAAACCGTCAAAAGCAGTGTGACAAAGCCCACACAACTGGAAATTCTTCTTTAAAAATCAAGCCACAGAATGGAGGCCCTTCTGTCATATATTCATTACCTGGGCCCTCCTACCGTCCGCTGTCGGCGGCCACTGCTCTGAGGCGAGTGTCTCCCGCATGACTGACCGCGAACTGATCGTATGGGTGCTTTGTTGCATATTTCCGGATCAGCATTACTGCTAATTGGTTTGTAAAACGTATGAAAAAACACCTGCAGCAGTATGTTTTTCTGAACTGTCCTCCCTTACACCACAACATCGCAGAAAAAAACTTCGGGAAGCTGCCTACCTTAGGTATGCAATGGGCCCCAGCGGACATTTTCTTGCCCATCATTCAACGTAGGCGACTTGATCTTCTTTTGTGTATAGGCCGGGGCGAAGCCAGAGCCTTGCCAAGGGGAACATAAGGTTGACAAAAGCCCATCTTATCGTGATCTCCCACAAAATCCACGGATATAGCTTATTTGTTAACAAGTGGCACGGTTTTCTTCGTTTTATTGCTATTCTTACTTTGCAACCAGGACAGAAAACAGAAGTTAACTTGAGATAGATTTTATTTGTATGTTTGTTTGTGTAAATAAAATCTGTTTTATTTTTCTAGCCGATCTTTTGTCTAAATGCCACGGGGTCGGGAGTTATCGGTTGGCTGATTTGGCGTAAACGGACCAACGTATAAATTCTAGGGCGGGTGGAGCACATGCTCTCTATCGTGCTGATACACACGCTTAAGAATTCACGTTCATCTCTAGTGAGTCGACAATTCGCCTCTAAATCGGCCGGGTTCTCTTTCAACATGTAGTTCCCAGTGTCAGCAAACGGACAAAGAGCAAGCAAAAAGCGCTTTTATTTAATTTACACATGTGCTCCCCAACGCATGGTCCTTTAGCACTGACTGAAAAGGGCGCCATCTCTCGGAGCATGTGAATGCTGACTGCCTAGGGGCTGGCGGCGTTCATCCTGGTGGCATTGAGGATCCGACAAAGCTGCCAGCGCACAAAATCGAAATTTAGCTGCCTGCTAAATGAAATGAAAATTGATTTTGGGTCAAGTGACGACGCATTCACGAGTTTTTCGGCTTCTTGGCATCAATAGTTATTCGCCAATCACCGAGGATAACAACGAAACAAACATCAGGCTCTAACCCACGCTCTCCGCACTTTTTCCACGGGCGGTCCTTTGACCAGCTGCTCAGTGACGTCCCCATCATGTATCAATGGAAAGTAATGCAGGTACCTGCGACACACCGTGGCCAAGACACTGGCTCTCACCTGCATGCCCAGTCCTCGCTTAGCGGCCGCAGTGCCCCGCCGGCGGGGGCCGCGTCGGTTCATCGCGCCGCGCCCAGTGCTTGGATCGTCACTGGCGGCCGGGCTGCTGGCTCGCATCCATTGTGTGGTGGTCAGCAGTCGTCGGCCGTTCCCACTGCTTCCGACTGGTCAGCAGGTCGTCGGGGCCGTTCCCACTGTTCCGACGGTCAGCGGGTCGTCGGGCCGTTCCCCACTGCTCCGATGGTCAGCGGTCGTCGGGCCGTTCCCACTGTTCCGACGGTCAGCGGTCGTCGGGCCGTTCCCACTGCTGCGACGGTCAGCGGTCGTCGGGCCGTTCCCACTGTTCGACGGTCAGCGGTCGTCGGCCCGTCCACTGTCCGATGGTTACGTCCGCGGGCCTTTCCCACTGCTCCGACGGTCAGCGGTCGTCGGGCCGTTCCCACTGTTCCGATGGTCAGCGGTCGTCGGGCCGTTCCCACTGTTCCGACGGTCAGCGGTCGTCGGGCCGTTCCCACTGCTGCGACGGTCAGCGGTCGTCGGGCCGTTCCCACTGTTCCGACGGTCAGCGGTCGTCGGCCCGTTCCCACTGCTCCGATGGTTAGCGGCCGTCGGGCCGGCACCGACGGCGGCCTGACCCGCACCACCGCCGCTGTCACCGCCCTCCTCACGCTCAGGTGCGTCTGCGCTCGTCATGAGATCACCACCGTTACAAATAGGTGGATGTCGGGTGACGACGGCGTGTCGGCGCTGCCGGTCCGGCCCCTCTCTGAGGCGTGGCTGGCGGTCCGGCCCCTCTCTGAGGCGTAGCTGGCGGCCCGGCTGCGCTCCGGCGCGCACCTGGTGGCGGTGCCGGGCGGTGAGCCGCCTCGTGGCGGGCGGCATTTTTGTTCCCAGTTTTAGGAAGCTCTGAGAACTCTCTCATTGGTGATGCAGCTCATAATGTCATGGTCGCTTGCCGGCCGTTTGCCACCGGTGGGAAGCAACTGACGGCGTTTTAATTAAGCATGGGGGATCTTGAGACTCTCGGCGTGTTCTATCTCCATCCATGACAAGCTCACACATACCATGATTCCTCGTCAAGTACCCTTGAGTGCCATATGCTGTCTTAAATCTGCGATCTATGGACATATTGAGCAAAAAGATGATGCAGAATTTGACAAACATCTTGTTGGTGACCAGGCACTACTCGAACCTTATCTTCACATGAGTTTTTCCAAGCCTCGTCGTTTTAATGCGTTTCATAATTCATGCCAGTGGAGGTTGCACCTAACCCACCTCGAACGGTGCAGTTTAATTCATCAATCCACAAGTCCACGCTTCTGATAGGGTTTTTTCATGCGTGCAATACTAGTTATAAAACCTTGTATCTAACACACACATGTCATGCGTGCTATGACAAACAGACATACAGAGAAGATGACCAGTCCTGAATGGCATACAGAGAAGCTCATTCCGGGAACATTGCAAATATTGCACTGCATAATATATATATATATATATATATATATATATATATATATATATATATGAATATATTGGTGATCCTAAACGAAAATCCCAAGTCAAAAGCCGGGAAACTAGAACGATGCGTCAAAAAGCTCGTCAACGCTGAGTCAGCAGTGATTTTTAATTGAACATGCATCGAAGAAAGGATTCTGCCAAAACATTTCAACATATGTGTATATATATATATATATATATATATATATATATATCATACAAAGAGAAAGATATATGTGTATGTGTGTCTGTGTATGTGTGTATGCGTGTGTGTGTGTGTTGTGTGGGTGTGTGTGTGTGTGTGTGTGTGGTGTGTGTGTGTGTGTGTGTGTGTGTGTGCGCCTAATGACCTTTTAGACAAATTGTGCTTTTCGCAGCAAGATGCGAATCCAGATGCTGTCGCAAATCCCTCCCCACCTGCCTCATACATCGAGAGCAAACATGTGCTTTCGGTCAAGCTCATTTCCATTACTATCGCATTTGCTTTGCATAACTTGTAGGGAAAACAGGATGCGCTGTTTGAGAGAGCCTGTCGTCGCTTCTCCCCCAGTGCCATCCAGTCCATGTGAGGGCCATTGGAAAAGCACGCCGCCACTCGCATATATCTAATACCAGGTCGTGGTAACATGATTTATTAAGTCCTGGCTTATCTATGCATATCTAGTACCACCTGGTGATATTAGATACTTATGGTGCTATTGCTTATCTGTGACCTCAGCACTGACAAAGTATATTTTGTAGCATGTTTGCGTCGCCTGCTTTAACTTATCCGGGTGAAAGCTTCGAAATTTGGAAGCATTTGGTGACGTCATTTGCTCATATAGTAAAACGACGATGTTTCGACATGTGCTCTAAACAAGCTCACGCTACCAGCGTCGTCGAGCACTGCAAGTGTACATTAAGCTTTTTGTGTCGTCTGGGTTGGATGTTTTGTTGAATTTGATTTGCATTCTCGCCATCTTGCCGCCAGATAGCTCGCAGAAGTGTCCATTTTTGTCATCAACCATGCCAGGTACATGGGAGGCTGTTTCCAACCCTAGCATGGATTGCGAAAGCATTCGGCAAAGGAAATCCTGCCCGTGGAGGCATCCAAATCGGGGAGACTGCACTCAGTGGTGACGCGTTCACTAGCGTTTAGGAATAAGAAAAACTAAGATTCAACCTGGTATTATGTCGACAGATTCAGACAGAACCAAGATCCGGCCTAACAAAAAGTCAAAAGATCTAGCAAGAACCCAGATTCAGCCTGGAACATAAAGAGATCATGCAAGAACAAAGACACAGCTCAGGATTAACTTGAGATCCAGCAAGAACCAATATCTAGAGTGTTGTCAAAGTAACCATCAAGAACTTGAATCGTACGTGAGACTTCTTCCATCCTTGATTTTCATGATCGGGATTCAGGAATGCACTACTCAGGGTAACCATCTTTCAAAACAGTTGGGAAGGCTGAGCAGATCAGTGGTTGTACCTATATTCAGCTTGTTCGTAGGTTCAGTTGAGTTGCAATTCAGTAGGTTGCAACTGAATTGGCACTAACCTAAACCTAACCTAGCCGAACCTAACCTAACTAACCTAACCTAACCTAACTAACCTAACCTAACCTAACTAACCTAACCTAACTAACCTAACCTAACCGTACCTACCATTAAGATGAGTTCAGTTCAGTTGCAATTCAGCTTGAGTGATTGTACCTATACTCAACTTTTTGTTCTCACATTTGGAAGGGGCTTAACGTGACACAGCAACATGAAAATAACCCATTGGGGTTCCTCAAAGGTGGTACAAAAATGAATAGCAAGCATATCCCTTAACCATGTCAGAAAGCTGCCCAAATTCCCAGCTGTTTGATGCAGCCCTACACAATGAGAGCTTACAAACATATGCCACACTTTGAGAATGGAACATTAGCCTAGTCTATACGATTTAAGCATCCACGTTTGGCACAAAAGATAAGATAATTTTTGAAGGAAAAAATTATTTTGGCATGAGCTCAAGGCTCGTTAGCGGAATGTCTGCAGATTTTGGAAACTGCTGTTCATCATAATAACCCCAAATTCACTGAATCATTGTGTATTTGCCTTGCATTGCA